>NC_134554.1:2849098-3152821 GCF_025594145.1 Primulina tabacum | reverse complement strand
TCCCCTTCTCCGCTTCAAATGGGAAGGCCAACATCCTTTTGTCGCCCGTTAGCAAGACCGAAACTAGATGCGTCGAGCTGCCTAAGGTCTTGACCACCTCATTTTCTTGATCTATTTATTCTTATTCTCGAAAGAATGGAAAACAATTAATCAAGAGTTGATAATTCCTAGGGTTTACATTGATGTCAGTAGAAAGTGGATTTACATATACCTCGATGACCATAAAAAATCCCAAAAAAATGGATATCCTTCTCATTGCAGAAATTGGGTATTAAAAAATGTGCAACCTCCATGGTTTCCCTTCTTCCACAAGTTGAGAAGGAACCCCAAGAGAGAACTGGATGGTAGGCCGAAGAATCGTTTGAAGAGTGGAACCACGTGCCCGGAACATTTTGAGAAGTAAACAAATCACTTGGTGAAAACCCTTTGCCATGGGTCAACCAGTTAATTGGTTCTTGATAACTTTTAACAGTTGTTTCATGGGTATGCCCACAAGACATACGAGAGTTGACAAAGGCATCTTGTTCATTCACTTCTTTTTTGCATCCAAGCATTAGATCAAGTTCTGAAACTATGCCATTGCAAGAGGGCCTCTTTTGAGGGTCTGCATCCAAACATCTCTGTATTAAAGAGGTTAACTTGGTTGAAGCACTGGACTCAGGAGTAGCTAGAACAGGTCGCAAGCCTTCAGAAACCACAGCAGCTGTAAGTTGCTGCTGAGTGTAGTTCATTTCCAAGACTGTATGGGCCTGCCACCAGCATGTAAAATATAATAAGCCCAAAAGATCAATAATGACCAAGCAATATAAAAATTTATACTCGAAACACCAATTAAAAAAAGGAAATAAAATGCACTGTGTATATTTTACACGAACTCGGCATTTTTAAGTATTATTTAACTTGAGCTAGATTTTCATATTACCAAGTTATATGATTTTGTTTTGTATTAAGAAGTTCCATGGCAAGGGCCGACTCAAGGGGATACAAAATAAAAAGATTCCTAACAAACTAGAAGCTGATAGTGATGGATTTTACAGTAAATATAGGGTAAAAAATGCAAAATATCACCATTACTATACAGACATCATCAATTTTGACATTGATGTTTTCTCATGAAGTTTCGAGACTTCCTAGATGCCCTTAGTTTTTCATGGTAGATACAAGAACAATAAAATAAAATCGTACAACACTTTGTGTGGGGGCTCGTGCTCCTGATTAACATTTAATGGCCAAACAAACTGGATCTGTTAATGTAAACAGCGAAAGCGATTAAAAATTTTTCTTTTGGGCCAATAGAAATTTCGGCATGAACTTCCCGTAAGTAGGACATCCCAAAAATTTCCAAACAACACAAACAACATTTATATACTCGAAATAAAGTCATAACATCAATTCACAAACCTATAGTCGCACTGGCCAGGACTAACATATACAGAGCCGACAAGGCTCGCTCACACAACAACAATCCAAAACATCGTAAAAATAACAGTACAGCTACACAGGTCATTCCATGGCAAAAGTATGACTCCATAATATAATATCTGGGAACTCTCAATCACAATCCAACTACTGGGCACCGCTACCTGACGCTCCATCAGACGCGTCAAATCCTCCTGGATAATCTGCTATGGCATCAAAAACAACCACATCATAAACAGAAAAGAGGGTCAGGCCCCAATACGACGAACCAGTAAAATTATGACAATTATAACTGACGTGAAATAAAATCAAGTAAAATGCAATGAAATGCAATGCGTGTCGGTAACAACGAAATAATGGATACCAAAACGGAGTCCAAATGAAAAGCATCAGCAACAGGAACAGTGGCCACCCGTGCCAGGAATGCAGCAACGTAATGTCATGCCGCCGCTCATCCATGCACGTAGCATCGAGGGTACGGGAGATACCCGCTCAGCCCTCTTGCAAGTCATCAGGAGTGCTAATCCTACCCACCCGCTCCATCGATGATGCAACAACTCGATAGATCAATATCAATATCAATAGCAATCAAAGGAGTCAAGGCTCGAAATGCTATGCACCAATAGTATCAACTCAAATAAATGCATGAATGCAATCACGTATTCACAGAAGCACATAAAGCACGCCACAACTCATTACAAAATACTTAACGTCATTCCACATCGCTATAGACGTGATAATAAAATAGTTCATGCGTATCTCAACTGAATACTTAATTTACCACTGAAATTTCTTAAGGATTTCTCGAAGAATCCAATCCTGTGGCAAATAATACATTTCATATCAAATTCCATTTATTTTTCCAATATTTGATAATTTGGCCTAAATTTAGGCTTTACAATTTCTAAAACTCAACTCAAAGTCAAATATAACGATTTATTTAACTTAAATCTCTCAATACCGGACAACTTGAAATTCGAAAATTCAATCATATCGAATCTGAAATTTTCGATATTTACTAGGAATTTCCAAAATTTTCATTTTCTATTTCTAATGCTATAAACGCATCTCAATAACAAATTTAACATTTCAAAAATCATAAACTCCCAAATAATTAAATCTGAATTTTCGAATTTAATCCAAATAAATTCCGAAAATCTGTTAGATACCTCTAATTAGCTCCGATATAGTACCTACAATCAATAATAAAATATATATTAATTGTTGGAACTCAATGAATTAAAATACCCAAAATTCGAAACCCTAAAATCTGAATTATACATCTGAAAGTTTCGAATATCGTTCTAAGCTTCGAATTCAAGCTTCAACCAACCTAAATCAAGGTTTCCTCTTGATTTTCCGGCGAAAATAGGCGGCGGTCTCCGACGGGTTTCCGAGAGTCGCGATTTTCCTAACAAAAAGGGTATCACTGGATAGCCCTTGTCGAGAGGATTCCAAATATGTATTTACTTTCGAAAATCGTTGACCGACGGTGGTGTTACGGGCAATCAAAGACGGAAGAAAATTGTTGACTTCGGTTACGGGAGAGAGAAAGAGAAACGGTGATGATGATTCAAGTTTCTTTCTTTACATTATATTATTTTATATTATTTACTTAATTAATAAAAACAAATGGGCTGGGCTTCTTGTTTGGGCTTGGGAAATGGGCTCTCACATTCTCCCCTACTAATAAAAGATTTCGTCCTCGAAATCTAGCATACACAACATTTATACAAAAGTGGTTTATAAACATTTACCACTGATAGTACATAGGAAAATCAGAATACATGGAATAATTTATTACATTTTCAAACAAATGAGGCCATTGCTGACGCATCTTAGCCTCTAATTCCCATGTAGCTTCTTCTCTCCCATGTCTACTCCATTGCACCATAACCAGTAGAATCGTCTTATTCCTAAGTTGCTTTTCTTTACGATCAAGGATTTGTACTAGATGCTCAAACATAGCTAAGGGAACTATCCAACTCCACCTCATCAGTCCTCAAGACATGAGAAGGATCCGGCTCGAACTTTCGTAACATAGATACATGAAACACATCATGTATCTAAAACAAATTCTGCGGCAAGTCCAAACGATAAGCCAAAGTGCCAATCCTCTCAACAATCGTATATGGACCAATATAACGCGGAGCTAGCTTCCCTTTGCGCCCAAATCTCATAGTACCACGAAACGGTGATACTTTCAAGAAAACCTGATTGCCAACCTGAAATTCTAAAGGCCTACGCCTTTTATTAGCATAGCTGGCTTGACGATCTTGCGTTGCTTTCATTCTTTTCCTGATCATTTCAACCTTTTCTTTCATTTCTTGAACAAATTCTGGCATTGACATCTGTCGTTCTCCTACATCTTCCCAGCATATCGGAGATCTACACTTTCTGCCATACAAGGCTTCAAATGGTGCCATCCCGATGGTTGCTTGGAAACTGTTATTGTAAGAGAATTCAACAAGTGACAATGATTCTTGCCAACCACCACTAAAATCCATCACGACTGCTCGCAACATATCCTCGAGTGTCTGAATGGTTCTCTCTGTGGGTGATATGCAGTGCTCATTGCCAACTTTGAACCCAATGCTGATTGCAAACTGCCCCAAAACTTCGAAGCAAACCTGGGATCACGATCTGATACTATGGTTACAGGCACACCATGCAATCTGACTACATGATCAATGTACATTTTTGCCATTTTCTTATAAGTACAAGTACGATCATAAGGAATAAAATGGGCTGATTTAGACAATCTATCCACAATCACCCAAATCGCATCACAGCCACGATTAGAACGAGGTAGGTGTGTCACAAAATTCATAGCAATGTGCTCCCAATTCCACTATGGCACTTCAAGACTATGTGACATACCACCAGGTCTCATTCTTTCAGCTTTAACCTGTTGGCACGTCAAACATTTAGCCACAAAGTCAGAAATCTCTTTCTTCATACCTTCCCACCAGTAATGGGATTTCAAGATATGATACATCTTTCTGATTCCAGGATGAACATTGTGTCGAATACAATGAGCTTCTCGAAGTATGGCTTCTTTTAAATCTATAAAATTCGGAACCACAAGTCTACCATTATAGCGCAGACATCCATCTGAAGCCACACTGAACTTGTCTGACTGACATGTCTGAGTCAATTATTTCAATCTATGAACATGCGGATCAGTTCTTTGTGTTGCTTTGATTTTAGAAACAATCTGTGGTTCAACTTGAATAGATGAAACTATAAAGTAGTCGCCCCTAGACTGGTAAGTCCATCCCGAAATTCCCAAATGCTCATGAACTTTTGAAATAGTCAAAGATGCCAACATTTTAGGCTGAACCTTTCTGCTCAGAGCTTCTGCAACTTGATTCATTCGCCCTGGTTGGTACTGAATCTCACAGTCAAAGTCCCTAAGCAATTCCAACCATCGACGCTGTCTCATATTCAAGTCGGACTGTGTGAAAAGATACTTCAGACTCTTGTGATCAGAATAAATCACAAATTGTTCTCCGTACAGATAATGACGCCATATCTTTAATGCAAATACAATGGCAGCTAACTCCAAATCATGAACTGGATATCGAGTCTCATGTGGTTTCAACTGACGAGATGCATACGCAATCACTCGTCCATTTTGCATCAAAACACAACCCAGTCCATTCAAAGAAGCATCTGTACAAACAACAAATCCACCTGAGCCTGTAGGCAAAGCTAACACTGGAGCTGTGGTCAACTTTTCTTTTAAAGTCCGGAAACTAGACTCACATTCCGCAATCCACACAAAACGTCGATCTTTCTGTGTCAACTGGATCAGAGGCCTCGCTATTCTAGAAAATCTCTCAATGAAACGCCTATAATACCCGGCTAATCCCAAAAAACTTCGAATCTCTGACACATTTGTTGGTTTAGGCCAGTTGATAACTGTGAGAGCCCAACCCAAGTTACACCCTTAAGCCCAGCCCATTTAGTATAAGTAAGTTTTTTAAAAAAATAAAAATAAAAAAATCAGATCATAAGCGCTTTCTCTCTCCCGACCGTCTGTAAAATTCAACAAATTTTCATCCGCCTTTGACTACTCGTAAATCCACCGTCGGTCACCGATTTTCGAAAGTAAATACATATTTGGAATCCTCTCGACAAGGGCTATCCAGTGATACCCTTTTTGCAAGTAAAAATCGCAACTCCCGGAAACCCGTCGGAGACCGCCGTCTATTTTCGCCGGAAAATCAAGAGGAAACCTTGATTTAGGTTGGTTGAAGCTTGAATTCGAAGCTTAGAACGAGATTCAAAACTTTCAGAGGTATAATTCAGATTTTAGGGTTTCGAAATTTGGGTATTTTAATTCATTGAGTTCCAATAATTAATATATATTGGATTATTGATTGTGGGTGCTATATCGGAGCCGATTAGAGGTATTAAGCTAAATTTTGAAATTTAATTAGATAATATTTCGAATTTAGCCTATTAAGGGAGTTTATGTTTTTTGAAATGTTAAATTGTTATTGAGATGCGTTTATAGCATTAGAAATGGAAAATGAAAATTTTGGAAATTCCTAGTAAATATCGAAAATTTCAGGTTCGATATGATTGAATTTTCGAAATTTCAAGTTGTCCGGTATTGAGAGATTTAAGTTAAATAAATCGCTATATTTGACTTTGAGTTGAGTTTTAGAAATTGTAAAGCCTAAATTTAGGCCAAATTATCAAATATTGGAAAAATAAATGGAATTTGATATGAAATGTATTATTTGTCACATGATTGGATTCTTCGAGAAATCCTTAAGAAATTTCAGTGGTAAATTAAGTATTCAGTTGAGATACGCATGAACTATTTTATTATCACGTCTATAGCGATGTGGAATGACGTTAAGTATTTTGCAATGAGTTGTGGCGTGCTTTATGCGCTTCTGTGAATACGTGATTGCATTCATGCATTTATTTGAGTTGATACTATTGGTGCATAGCATTTCGAGCCTTGACTCCTTTGATTGCTATTGATATTGATATTGATCTATCGAGTTGTTGCGTCATCGATGGAGCGGGTGGGTAGGATTAGCACTCCTGATGACTTGCATGAGGGCGGAGCGGGTAGCTCCCGTACCCTCGATGCTACGTGCATGGATGAGCGGCGGCATGATATTACGTTGCTGCGTTCCTGGCACGGGTGGCCACAATTCCTGTTGCTGATGCTTTTCATTTGGACTCCGTTTGGTATCCGTTATTTCGTTGTTACCGACACGCATTGCATTGCATTTCATTGCATTTTACTTGATTTTATTTCACGTCAGTTATAATTGTCATAATTTTACTGGTTCGTCGTACTGGGGCCTGACCCTCTTTTCTGTTTATGTTGTGGTTGTTTTTGATGCCATAGCAGATTATCCAGGAGGATTTGACGTGTCTGGTGGAGCGTCAGGTTGCGGTGCCCAGTAGTTGGATTGTGATTGAGAGTTCCCAGATATTATATTATGGAGTCATACTTTTGCCAGGGAATGCTCTGTGTAGCTGTACTGTTATTTTTACGATGTTTTGGATTGTTGTTGTGTGAGCGAGCCTTGTCGGCTCTTTATATGTTAGTCCTGGCCAGTGCGGCTATAGGTTTGTGAATTGATGTTATGACTTTATTTCGAGTATATAAATGTTGTTTGTGTTGTTTGGAAATTATTTCCAACCACAACAGTTTTGGTCAAGTTCCCTGTGGACCAGTCTTTAGACCATATGCTTCTACCCAATCATTTCAGCAGTCTAGTTACCCACCTCCCAGAGGTCCTATTCAGCAGCCATTTCCAGGGCCACAGCAAGCCCAAGTCCATGCTTTGTCTCAGGACCAGGCTCAGGATGCACCAGGAGGAGTGATTGCAGGTATTTGTTATTTTTTTGACTATCCTGCACGCATATTGATAGATGATTAAGATGATGATTAGCGTCCGGGTCCCCACAACAGGTGGTATCAGAGCGATAGATACTTTAGACTGAGATAGAAGAGAATGAGCGGGGTAGATTGAGTTTTCTTTCCTTGCATGTGATTGCTAGCATGAAATTTATTTTAATGTTGACTTACATTGTGTGTGCTAGCATGACATTATGCTTTACTGCTTTAAAATACATGTTATCTAATTATCTGATTTGAATTGGTAATATGTATTATTGAGTATGAATCAGATTTGATTCTTGATCAGCAGTAAGATGATCAGAGAAATATTGGAACAGATTTGTAGTATTTGAGTACTAATGTTTTGATAAGCAGATATACCTCCACGGAGAATTCCAGAAAGGGGTAGTACTTCGACTGAACAGATAGATGTTTCAGAAACTCAGATGGAAATACAGTTGGAAGAGTTTCCGTTATTTCAGCCGCCGATTCTGAGTGATATCGAGACGTCTGAAGATTGTGACAACTGGTTTGATGACATAGAAATACTGTTTGATTTACTTGATTATTAAGATGAGCAGAGTATTAAACTGATATTCCACCAGTTACGAGAGACTGCCAGAAGTTGGTGGACTATAAGTAAAAGAATGCTAGAACAGAGAGGTACAGTGATTTCGTGGGAAATATTCAGAACTGAATTTTATCAAAGATTTTTCCCAATTTCGTACCGAGAGGACAAGAAAGCAGAGTTTGAGAATTTGAGACAAGGTCAACTGGATATTGAAGAATATGTTGCTAAATTCTCTACTCTACTGCGTTTTGCTCCTAATATAATTGGAAATGATGAAGCTGTAGCGGATCAGTTCATCAGAGGATTGAACTCGGAGATAGTTGCATTGATGAATATGCAGCGACCTTATCATTTTGCTGATGCCTTGAGTAAAGCGAAGAGAGCGGAGGCGAGTCTGATTAGACAACTAAAAAGGGTGTGTGCGATGCAACCCCAGACATAGCAATCCTCTCTCCGATTTGATCGCGGCAGCACGAGTGGAAAGCAAGATTTGCTGAAAGCTCGAAAGAAACCATTCAAGAAGTTAGGGAGCGGACTGAGCGGTTCAACTAGCTCCAGTGGTTCCAGCCCAAGTTATACTGGAGTGTATTGCAGGATTTGCGGAGGGAGATATTCCACAGAGCAATGCCAGGGAGTGACTGGTAGTTGCCATATTTGTAGACAGCCGGGACACTTTGCTAGAGTTTGTCCTCAGAGAAGTTCCCGAAGATTTTAGAGAGCAGAAGACCGAGGAACGGACATAGGACACACCTGATGATAGAGTGGCAGGTATTGTTTTTTTATGATTATATTGCATAGGTATTGACATATACTAATGCATTCCCTACGATTATCTTTGACTGAGTTGCATTGAAATATGCTGTATCTGTTGAGTCTGATTGTACTGTAGTATTGATTCCCTTATTTTTTTTTTGGAAAGAAAAATGGATATCAGAGATTTCTGTGAAATATTGTATACTACAGTAAGATGAGAATAAGATTGAGTTAGATTATGATGTACTTGTGTTTTCTGATTTAACCGCATTATTGATATTAATATGCTGAACAAGTACAAAACTATTATAGATTCCTTTCAGGAGAGTATAAGATTCAAACCAGATATGGTTGAGTAGAGATTCCACAGTAAGGATTCTAGATCTAGAATTCCTTTGATATCTGTGTTGTCTATGACTCGATTGTTACAGAAAGAAACAGATGGTATCCTTATGTATTCAGTAGATGTACTGAAATCGAGCCTAGCATTGGCAGATTGCCAATGATGTACGAGTTGGTTGATAATTGCCAGATAAGATTTCAGATTTGCTTTATATCAGAAAAATAGATTTCAGAATTGAATTGATATCAAGTACTGTTGTTGTTTTAGAATTCAGTACAGAATGATATTAAATGTACAGAATGACATTGAATGAATTGAAAGAATTGAAAGATCAGTAGAAGAGTACCGACCAGGAGTTACATCTGATTTAGTGTTTCTCTTTGGCATGTTTCAGTATGTTCCGAGATATTCTGTTGAGTTCATGCTTGTTGTATCTATGATAGCTTGATATACTTACAGCATCTGATTGACTGAATCGAATATCTGAGGATTGTATTGAATACTCTGAAAACTGTAATTATTGTATACAGAAATTATTCAGATATGAATTCTGCTTGAAACAGATTGTATTCAGAATATGCGATATCTGAAGTTAGTATACCGATTGATTTTGACACAGTTGAGATCAGAATCAGTGACTGAGAATGATACCGATATCAGACATATCAGAAACATCAGGAATATCAGAAATTTCAGAAATGTCAGAATTGTCAGAAATTTATTTTTGGTCTGAGTTGGCAGATTATCTTATACGATTGTTATTTTGTGTCTGCCTGAGTATTGTTATATTTTTACAGCAGTTCAGAAATATAATCAGAATGTTCAGAGCTTAATTTCAATAATCAGAACAGAGCATCGATCAGAGTGACAGATATGTGATTTTACGGTATGAGAATGATTATCTTGTGATGTCAAATAGTTCAGAATTGTACAACAGAATTTGATATCGATAATCAGAACCGAATACCAGGTAGGTATTTTTCTTTAATTTATATTATTAACTGATTGTTTATACCAAATAGTTCGAATTGGAAATGACAGACAGGGTCAGAAGCGCACAGAAGTGGATTCAGTTGCATTTTGGTGACTGAGAATGTATAATATTCGGACAGACAATTTTGATATAGACAGATTAAATCAGTTATGGCAGAATTTATGCTGAAATGTTGGCAGAATTGTACTGAAATGTCTGAATCGCAATAAATGAAGATAGAAAGATAGAGATCAGAAGATTTATTACAGAATTTGTATATTCTTGACTAGACATAGGGAGTATATTTCGATGAATTTCGTAATAAGACCACTGCAATACTTTCCAGACTGTGATATGATATGCTTTGTGATTGACAGATTGTTCGATCTATATCTATTAGTTTGTACCAGATAACGTACAAACATGACCAAATGACACAGATCGATGTCAGAAAAGTGGTCAGAATAACTAGAATGCCGAAGTAGAGTATATCAGATTGTGATTTTGCTTGATTTTGTACTTGTGGCAGAATATACCACAAACTCCTTCGCATACTATCCAGATCTGAGAGATTATGTATAGATCTATAGTGCTGGATGTTAGCACTAGTTAACACGATGCACTGTCACTTGGTCCAATGAGAATCATCAAATGAGTATTGGGATAGCAACATACGAAGCATTGTACAATAAGTACTGCAGATTTCTTTGGTATAAGAATAATGTCTCAAAGATATCTGAGATAAGATCTGATACGGTCAGAGATATGACAAAGAAAAGGTAGGTAATTCAGAAAAGAATGAAGATAGCTCAGACCAGACAGACTTAATATGCCAACGTCGGATGGTGACAATTGGTATTCAAGGCTGAAGATTTAATATATCCTTGAATGGGATAAACAGATTTGATAACAGCTGATGGTAGGATTTGTTATGAGCTGTAGTTTGGTATATACGGATGTTATATAGCCAGTATTCCGAGATTGATTTTGTCAGAGCTATTTTGAGAGATGGAATCTAATATGAGATTGAGATTTCAGAATAGATTCATTGAGACGAGTTTCTGATTTAAACTCTGTATACATTTCTTTTGATAACTCTGAATTGATTACTTGCGAGTTCGTTCAGAATGGATTCATTGAGATAAGTTTCTGATTTAAACTCTGTATACATTTCTTCTGATATCTCTGAATTGATTACTTGCGAGTTCGAGGACGAACTCAGATCTAAGAGAGGGAGAAATGTAAGGCCCGAGATTTTATTACTATAATCTGAGATTAATCTGAAATGATTTATTTATTAATCGAGAAAATTATAGACAGAACGGATCAGATCGGGAGAGCCGAAAGAAGGAATCACATTAGGTGTGAAGAATATAATCGGCGCACATGCGCGGCTTGAATGCGCGCATATGCGCGGAACGTCCAGAGAGTTCGGCGCACATGCGCGGCGGAAGGTGCGCATATGCGCGAGTAAGGGAATATGCGAGACAGAACATCTCGCGCATATGCGCGAGAAACGTCGCGCATATGCGCGAGAAGATTTATGCAGCAGGCACCAGCGCATATGCGCGCATATGCGCGCGGCATGCATCATGAAAAATCGCCACATGGTGTCTTGGAATGCAACGTGTATATGTATGTATATATAAAGAACAAACATACTCTCTCTGAAACAAAAGAAAGAAGGAAGCCGAGGAGAGAATTTTAAGGAATGCTTCAAGTTTCTTTCGAGTGAGAATTTGAGTGTTACACAAAATCCGTCCGTCTGATTTTGAATCCGACTTCAGTACTGTGTTCCTATCAACGCAGGCTACAACTGGATGTAAATTTTGTTACGTTTAGACATGATTTGAAATTATGATATTGTCAGAATTGAATATGAATCAGATATGATGTTTCTGCTACAGTAGACATTGTATAACTGAAATCAGATTAAAGAATAGACTGTTTATGAAATTGTTATGAATTTCAGAGTTGATTTAGTTGAGATTCTATATCAGAGTTGTGTTATTATTCAGATTATGAGTTGTACTGATACTGGTTATGAATTCTGGTATTATATCTGTGATATTGAGATAGACGGAGTTATCGTGACTGTATTGTTATGCCGTCGAAACATCAGTAGATTGATATTGATCAGATTCAGTATTGATTGAGATTGATCAGATTCAGTAATGATTTCGATTGTATCATGATATCATTGATATGAATTAGATTGTACCTTGTTCAGATATGGATCAGATTATATACCGATTTGAGTATTGATCAGAACAGGTCTTGAATTGAGTTATATACTGATATGGTATTTATATGATTGTCATTATCAGATTTGGGTATGGACAGATTGACATACAAGACTTCGTCTTCATCAGATCGTGAAGAGAAATGTATAAATTGATGTTAACTGGGAGATCGACTTGAGTTAGATTTAACTCGAGTTTCCCTAAACCACATACTTATATGGTATTGTTTTTATACCTTTGTATTTTCATGATTATGTTTATTCTATTGAATTAGAAATAGAAAGCAGAGAGCTATTGAGTGAGAGTCGCTGACAGAGGGGTTAGATTTTGACAGTATAGTCACTGACCCATTGCACATTGTCAGACTAGGCTTAGTCTTGGTAAATATGCCAAGGCACTGGACGTTTGGTGTATCGATATGCTTAAGATACATACATTGTTCTTATTGTAGATTATTCGATACAGCTAGACCAAAGTCCAGATATAAGAACGTACCGCCACTGCGACTGGTAGTAGTAGGTGGGAGACTTGTTACGTTCTTATTCACCGGGATCCCTAGATTAGAATGAGAGATGAGTCGAGTCTTAGATATCGAGACTAGAACTTGATTTACAGATTTGTATTGATTTATGTTTCGTAGATTACAATTCAGATATTATTTACAGATTGGTATTGATACATGTTGTTTGATTATGCTACATGTGATAAGATATAATTCATGCTTTTATGTTAATTCAGTTAACTGCATGTATACATTATTTATACTGGGATTTATTCTCACCGGAGTATCCGGCTGTTGTCTTGTTTGTATGTGTGCATGACAACAGGTGGGACAAGATCGGGGTCAAGAAGATGATAAGAGAAGACGAGTTTAGAGTGGTGACTCCGGATTTATTGTAGACTTGGTTTAATACTTGAAATTTATTAGTTAAACCTTAGACTAGTTTGAACTAGAAGCATGTTGTACAAGATTTGTATTATTATACTGGTTTGTATAATAGATTGATTCCATTACCTTCCGCATTTTAAAAAAAAAAAAAAAAAATTTAGACCATGTTTATCTTAATTGATAATTAAATCTCAAAGACGATTAAGATGATGATTAGCGTCCGGGTCCCCACAGGCTACAAGAAACAAAACCCAACCACAGAGTCTTGATATTGAGGGGCTGCTTGTCAAGGCTCTAACAGATTTCTTTTTGTAACCATTAGGCAACTGCAATAGAATAATTCACCCTTATCTCAGAACTTCAAAAAAAATCACTTTCAGAAGCCAAACACGTAATTTTTACCTTACAACTTTTTAACCCCTACCAACTAGACATCTACTTCTCAATAACATTATTAAAATTGACAAAGCAAAAGGTGAGACCTATTTCGTAAAAGCATTAGTAGCACAAAAAGCAACGCAATAGCCAATCCCAAGCATCAGTAGCCTTTTGAATTGGCCAATAGTTATGGTAACTCAAGCTCAGCGTGAATTTTAATAATACAAAAATGCAACAAATTAGATTTCAAACTAATTTTTAAAGCAATTTAGATTTCAAGATTGGTAAACAAATTTTTTTTTTAAATATACGCTCCAAATTATCATTGCAAGGAATTAGCCTAGCATAAGAATGACATTAGCTTTTCATCAACTAAAAATATAGTAAGTCGTTGAAAAGTTCTTTCTTGATTGCAATTCCAAAACTATAGACGTCCGATTTTTCAGTTCGTATCTATTTTCTCAGAACTTCAGGTGCCATGTAAATAAGAGTACCAACCATATTTCTTTTCTGGAAGCCACCTGTTTGCTGGTCAGATTTATAGTCTGCTGTAGAAACTTGTTTAAGATTATTCTCGTGCTCAGCTAAACTGAAGCTGCTAAATGTGGACGAAAATTCTTGTCAAGCTGCACAGAACACAGCGTGCAACATGCAGGTAAAAGACTAAAGTTTACAGAAAATTAGTTTTTATACAGAAAATTCAGATGTGTAGTAGTGTTATAAGTTTGGGTGCATCAAGAAATCATTGAAGACATTACAAGAATATTTGCTGGTTTTACATCCCGATGCACAATCCCAAGGTTATGAAGATATTGTAAAGCTTTTGCTGGAAACAGAAAACAAAGGAGCTGTCATTTTGACCATTCAAATCCATATTCATCTAACACTTGAAAAGGTCAAAAGAGGAGTGAGAGGAGAAGAAAATATTAGAACACTAAATAGATTGTTCAGGAACCAGCCAATCAACTTATCAAAGTATCTTTCCAGAATGGCTTAAAAGAGGAGGATAGAACATAACCAACACAGATCTCCAGTGAACCTTATTTTGTATCTAATTGTTCAGAAAAACACTTACAATTCTATAGCACGTCATCCATTCCCATGCTAGTTTGTCATCTCATATGTTACACATTCATCAAAAACATACATTTTCATCTACTGAATTTGGTATGCAAAACACTAAGTCATAGAAATTTATGGCAATTTCGAGAAGAAAATCGAATTAGTGGCGGAAAATTCAGTTACTTTTGGCAAACACCATGAAAATGACATTATGATGAAATTTCAGATTAAGAAACATGCACCATAAAAAGGAGTAAATTCAGAGAAGTTATCATGCAAATCAGCAAGAAATGGGGATTGACAGAATAAGAATCTGATATGCATATCCATTTTTATGGTGGGCACTGCATATGATGGAACTAATTTGGCTGGCGTATGCTTTTACCAAGTTTAGTTGTCATGCACACGTGCAAGAGTTTCAAAATACGTATATATTCAAATTTCCACTTTGCTGATTGACGCTGAAAGGTACTTTGAATATAAAAAATATATGAGGTGTTAACCATGATAGAACAAAGAACTTGGGTCATGCAATACTGAAGCACCAAATATAATACAAAATACAAAGCATCTGCCATATAAATCATAGTTAAGATGATGTGCAATCATGACATCGATTTCAGAGAGATTAATGTTCCCCACTTTAAGCATCGAATATACCAAGAAATTTATTGACACACCAACTACTACCGTTCAATCAATTAAGGTTCATCAGAGGCAAGTGTCTATACCTAAATAATGCTTGGACTCCATTCTTCAATGTGCAGTTTCTGGGCTAGATTTCCAGCCAGAACTCCAAGAAAAACATGTAGTTTGGGGGCCTTGCATGATCACTTTAATATTCCTGGATGATCTAACTTGCTTCAGCAATCATATTCCAAAAAAATTTACAGAGCACCAAAAATAATTGTTTGTAAATACATTTGAATATTACATGATAGTGACATATACTATCAAATTCACTCTATACAAAGGATTCTAATCTCATCAACGTGTCTGCTCACACAGAGGCGCAATTATCTGTAAAACTAAATCTCGCAATATTTGTACGTTTTACAAGTTGTCGGCCGCAGATCTAACTAAATAACCAAGGTCTAGCATGATGGAGGCACAAATGCAAGAAGTAACAAGACCAAACGTAATTACATATAGAAAGGAATTGCGTTGAGAGAATTGACCTCCAAACGTGCTGATACAGCGGAAACCACGGTCCAGAATAGCTCTACATTTTTAGCTCAATACAATCTGCAGAATATTTTTTCCGTAAACTGGTGTTTTCCCAATAAATATCATAAAAAGAAAGAAAAATAACCAGAGTATTTGCAATTCTTAGTGGAATTTATCGAGGTCATCGGAAGTGGATAAAATCTGTTTCTTCACTGCCACTTTGTACCATCAAGAATGGCTCCGTAAACCACACTCTCCGCCCCTTGAAACCAAAAACCCAGAAAATCCCAGTTGATGTTTAAGCAAAAAGTTAACAGATAGCTTAAATACGACTATACGATCCTCGAAAATATAATGGTAAGTGGATTATTTCACCCCTACCTCGGGCAATTGGGGAAGTAATGGAGTAAGAAGAAGAGTGGAGATGAAGAGGATCGTCTGACTGTGGCAGCAACCTCGAATGCAATTGTTTGGTCCCATAATTTCCAACACCATTTTTTTTATTTATGTTCTTGAGGGATCACCAGGATGAAAAAATGGGATCGAGTGAGTTTCTTGAATTAGCTACACCACACAACACGCCATTGAACAGAAACTGGGATTATCATCTGAGAAAGTCATAATCCTGTTATTCCTATTTGGAATCGAAACCGAAATTGCTGTGATTTTATTCCCATTATTCAAAATAAGTCAGTAAATAAAATTGAAACCAAACCAAAATGGAACAAAATATTAAAGTCATAATTAGAACCTTAAATCTAGTTTATTTTTTTAAATGATTTACAAGCAAGCATATTAAATTGATTTCTATAAGTTAAGTTTTATTTTTTTTTTCTTTCGTTAAAAAGATACTTTTTGATATAATTACTGAGCAATTAATTTTATTTAATTTGATGACCACTTGAGCTAAAGACTCAAATCATAACATCAAAAACCAACTTCTCTGGTATGTATCCAAAAGTATAGATAGATGTGGGGTTTGAGCATAATTATCACAGCCATGATTTATTAAGAAACTAACATACAATAGAGAGATACAAAAACCGCTTCACATTTCAAATTTTCTCTAACGTTACATACACATCTGGTGATCTAATCTCATCTACACTATCCTGCAAATGGCTACAGCTTTGACAAACGGTCAACACTTGCGCAACCGATCCTATAAATTATAATTCTACGTTCTTCAAGATTTTTCAAGGCATAGACCATATTGCAAAAAACAGCCTGAGTAGTTGGGTCATATTTCGTTCATGCTTTATGGTATGTGCGAGAAGAAACACCCTGCAGAAGTCTGACGAACCCCAAGAAACTGAGCTTTCCATCCGAGTGTCGAATCCAGTCCTGCAGAACCACATGAACAGGTACGGATGGACTAAGTCCAAGCTCCTGTTCAAAAGGCGATAAAGGTTAGAAATTTCTTAAATTAACAAAAAGAAGAAATGAGAATTCGCAACATCATCGATTGGCTATTGAACCAATCTAAACAGGGGCAGATCCAGAAATTAGGAGATATGGGAGAGATGGAACAGACATGGCAAACTACATGGACTTGGAAGTTTGAGGAGCAAAACTTACAGTTTTATAAAAAATAGATAAAAAATTTCAAAAAACAAATGTGATGACTGGACTCCCCCCTGAATCTAAAGCCTTGAAACATCGATGCAGGAAGATCTTTATAACTTAAGGAAGGCTAAATTCTAGTCCCAAACATGTTTCAAGCAGAGGTCGTATGTTTTTCCATGCCTCTATGCATGTGCATTTGCATGTGAATGCGGGCAAATGTGTCATGTGTGTGAAAAGGAGAATAGAACGAAGGAGGGGGAGGAATACTGGGGCAAGTTCCTCTATCTTAATGGGCCTGTTTCCATCCTTCTCAAACAATTCGTAGGCAAGGCGTGCGTGTTGCTCCCAGGTTTCCATTCCTTCCAGGTGATGTACACTTGTGGCTGCTGCACAAAATTCTTCAAAATCCAATTTTCCGTATTGAAGAGAACTCACCTGATTGACACATGAAAATATGATTTAACCATTTTCATCACCAGTATGATTGTAAGCCTTGTGAGGATAGATGATCTGCAAAATATATGACAACTAACGTTTGAAGGAGAAATAGGTTGCCCAGATTATTACCATATTGACATAATCCAGAACCCGTGAGTCCTTCATTGCATCAGTGTAGTTCTTTGACATAACCTGCAACCGAATAAATAAAATCAGTAAAGTAGGATAAATGAGTAAAAAGACCAAAAACAGAGAAATAGAGAGAGAGAGATGACCGTTTTAAAATTATGTGGATATATAAATCCGCTTTTACTTGGTCCTAGCAATTGGAACTGTTCCCTTAGATAGGCTAACTGAGGTACCGACAACGTTCTTGCAAGTGCCTGTTTCAATAGCCGAACAGGTTTCTTAGTTAATACTTAATCATATGAGCCACTAGTACCATTTTCACTGAAAATACAGTTGAAATGCTAAAAGACGGTACAAGAGAACACAAGCCATTATATTACTGAAAAATTGACTGATGGATTACCGGTGAGTGTTTTCTTACTACAGTAAAAATATACATACCCTTAAAGCCATCTTTCTCAGAGAAGAGGAACATATATAAGCTTTTACTAGCTTATATATAATCATATCCAGCGGGATCTTCATAGAGTGATGGCCAGCCAGCCATGGATGACCTATAAATTAAAAACTTCACCAACATATTTGGGTACAAAGTTATAAACACTAGATTTTCTTGGGGACTCCCTGGAAATACCAGTTTAGGCATCCCGTTTTGGATAAAACAGAGTCCATCATAAAATTTTCCACCCGACTTACAAAGAGCCTGAGCTGCTGTCAGCCTTTTCCGGTAATCTTTGTTCAATAACCTCTTCACAAAATCTATGGCATTAGAGGACAAAGAGGGCCATGGATCTTCATCAAAGCTGGGGTCAGCTTTTAGAACAGCACGGAAGATTCCAGATTCTGTCCTTGACCAGAACGGTCTGCTTCCGCAAAGAAGAATATAAGCAATTACACCGATACTCCACATATCGGCTTCTGTTCCATATGATCTATGCAAAACTTCGGGCGCCACATAGTAAGCACTTCCAACAATATCATTCAATCGTTCATCTAAAATTATCAATCTATCTAAATTAACACCACATAAATAATGAAAAGAACAAAAAAGGTATTTAATACCAATAAGCTTATTAACCTGGCTTTACATAATCAGACAGTCCAAAGTCGATGGCTTTCAAAGTAGAATGCTCGTCGTTTGATGTGAATAGAAAATTCTGAGACGACATAAGAATTCAATTATAGTTGTATAAAGTCATAAAATTCTTAACAAAAGCAGGAAAAAAATATTCAAAAAGCGTATACATTTAATTATATGAGTGCTTGAGTTTAGCTGATACATATTTCCTGGAAAATGGAAAAACCAGTAAGGCATGCTATCAGTCTTGGAAGAAATATTTTAAGGTCAAACATCAGTTGATTAATTAAAGCCACTCCAAGGATATTTATGCAATATAAGTTAGAATTCACCAAATAAAGGAAGCTCCTGTTAGAGTAGTCCATAAAATCGAAGTATATATCCAAACATGTTTCACCTATATAAAGAGGTGATGATTGTAATTCAAACAAATTGAGACTAATAGAGTTCTAGTAGTCAGATGTGGATATAGCCTTTTCTGGCACAACCACGTTTATCATTTATTACACTGCACCCATTCATTGATACATTTTGCTACTTCAGAATAGAACCCCTGCCAGAACTTAAACTACAGAAAATAAGACCAGAATTATCGATACATAGCTTGATGTGGCAAAAGTAATAAATATCAAACTGAATAGCTTTCCTACAGGGATGGGCAAATGAGACTATTCAATGAAATAAAGGTATTACGCTACGGTATATTTGCTAGAAAAAGGAAACATACCTCGGGTTTTAGGTCACGGTGAACCACACCTTGGAGATGACAATACGCAACCACACTTAAAATCTGTACCATGACCATTTTAGCATCTTCTTCCGAGTATTTGCCACCCCTTGATCAAACAAATGTAGAATTACTTAAAAGGCCAGGAATGAAGAGGGACTTCTAAAAATGAAAAAGAAAAGGCGTTAAGCTTTACCTCGCAAGTATTTTATCCAGTAATTCTCCTCCTTCACATAACCTGCAACGAGGAAAAAAGTCTCCGGAAGTGAATATTCAGATTTTAGAGACGCCGTGCCTGAGGTTCAGAGGGGATTTGAAACATGCCAGTTGAATGAAACCACAAAAGGCAAAGATAAAGCTAGATTATATATCTCTCAGCATCGAAAATGTACTTTGAGAAAAGGCATAGCTTTGCCACCCAGTTAATTGATTGAGGTTAACAGTCAAAAGTCAAAACTTACTCCATGACAACATAAACATTTTCTTCATCCTCGTAGGCATCATAGAATCGTACTAAGTTCTTATGTCCCGTCAGTGCACGGAGTATCTTTACTTCTCTTCTGACGTCCTCTATGGCAATAGCTGTTGTCATCTGCAAAATAATTTTAGAAGAGTTGGTTAAATAATGAGAGCTTCATCATTTTCTCTCATCCTTCACATCATTTTTTTCTAATCACACAGCAAGTATCTTTTCAAATGAAAATCTTGCATCGCTTGAGAACCATCAGAATAGTGGTACTTGACTTCCATCAGAAACTTGACGAGAAATCAAAATCTTGTGTGCCAGTACAAATATGATTGTCACGAGGATAAGGATAAAAATCTCAGGATCCACCAATTAAACACTCATATAGGCCAAACTCGAAAAGAAACCTGGTCACGAAAAAAAATTTGCAAAGTTCTTGAGACAATTGCTTATATACAAGTGAAGATCTTCAAAGATAACAAAAAACTACTCGCAAGCATTAACAGCAAATAATCTACTGACTTGATTAGTATTATAATGTTATAACTGTATCTTTCATCCAAAAACCATTATAAAGAAAACAAAAACATTGAAAATATCCAATTAAACATCGCCATAAACAAATATGCCAATTTATGGACAACAAGACATATATCCTGAGATAAATAACTAATAATTCACTTGAAATAAATTAACTTGTAATAATTGATAAAAGCAAGAGATGGATTTTGAGCCATTTCAAATTGTACCTTTGATTTTGGAATGACTTTGGCAGCCACATCCTGCCCTTTCATACTACCCTTCTTCCCCTTAGCTGCGGAAGTGTAACCAAAATGACCCCTGCCCACCTCATCCTCAAGCTCGTAGTGGCTGTTGAAATTCTTTAAGAACCCAAAATTCTTGTCTAATTCAATGATCTCACACTCACTACCCTCTGGTATGGTGGCCTCGTTTGGCTTCAGAGAGCCATGCCTTCTTGCAAGCAAGGCTTTAATGTGCTTAGCTGGTGATGGAGGTGGGAATGGACGCTTAAGGAAGCGCAAAGGAGTTGAAAGGACACTGCTAGAATGCGCGGGGGAATTCTTGAATGCACTAGGAAGTGGACTCGGGCTGTAGAATGGGAATTTGGGCGTTTTCCCAGTAAAGGAATTGAGTGTGGCATCATCGTTATCACCAGGGATTATGGAAGTTTCAGAATGATTTTGTGGTGGTTCGACGGGTTTTCCATGACAAAGTCCCATCGAATCAAGAACCGTATATACAGAAGATTGAATACGTTTAAGTAAAACTAGAGGGGAAAATATGGCTACTCGTGATCACAACATTCCAAATAAGTTTTGACTTCCACGAAGAAAATAAACAAGAACGGGTGCACCAACAATGCTCGAAGACTCGATCTTTTGCATAAAAGCTAAAGAAAGATACAATTTTAAAGCTTGATCAGCAGAACCCAGAAAAGGAAACGAGAGAACTTAGTAAGAAAACATAGTTCAAGGCAAATCAACGCGGAAAAGAGAAGCACGAGAAGGGAAAAGGGAGAAATAAAATATAACTTCTTGAGATGATGAAAGTAAAAGAAGCAAAAAAAATGCATTAAGGGAAGGAATATGAACCAGAAAAAGAACATAAAAGTGAGAAAAGAGTTGATCAAAGTATGCAAGAAAGCAGAGGTGAAGGTGAAAGAAGCCCAACGACCTCTCTTCCTTTGCTTTTTCAAGCTAAATTGTAATTAAGAATTCACCCTTATAATCCAGAAAATTTATCGTTTTATGCATACAATACAAGTAATCCTAATAATGGATTTCTTGATTGTTTTATTTAGATTAGATGATTTGAGTGAATAATGTTAAGAGGGGCCCATAATTAATGAAGTGATAATAATGGGAGTGCGGTTTAAGTTTGGATGGTTCCAGCCTGTCTTTTACTGAGGGAGACCGTGTGTGAAGATGGAGAGGGATCTGTAGACATCTTCCAACAACTCAAGCTAACCACCATTTTTATTTCTTGTTCTTTTTTTTTTTTTAGCTTTGACCAACTTTTTCTCCTACTTTTTTAGACTACTTATTTATTGGCATTAAAAAAAATATTTATTTGGTGGAAAGTTCTTCTACCTCCTAACTCGGGAATTAGGAGATGGTTTATTTTTTTCAAAAAAATAGATAAATTTAAAATAATTTTGGGAAAATTATATTATTTTTAATTGCCACGTTTTCTACTTTTGGTAATTTTAATAATGAATTTTCATTTTCAAATATGTAATTTTCATATTTTTTATTCATGATCACGTTAACGCTGATTTACAAATTTTTCCTGAAACTTTCGTGTTTTTTATTTGCATCTTTTGTCATGTTAACAATGATATAATTTTTAGTCAGGTTATTTGAAAGTTTTTTTTTTCCATTTTTGATCTTTTTTTACTCGAGTTTGTCGGAAATTGCTTATGTGGTAGACGTGGACGATGGTATGAATTTTGGAATTAAACTTCAATATATGTCATGATTTTTTAGAATATTTTCTGGAATGAAAGATGACGAACTCGATAAAAAAACAAAAATGAAAAAAAAAATACAAGCTACAAATTTGATTTGATTGTTAACATGATCAAAAATGAAGAAAGTACAAATTATATGATCAGAAATCTAATTTTCATTTAAATAATTTTAATCTTATATGCTCTTTGATTAGTAAATATAATCATATTCTAGAAAATGTTACAATGAGTTTTGTGTATATAATTGACACAGTTATAAATTACTTGGCAATCTTATATTTAAAAAAAAATTAAAAATTCCACGAGTCTTTATTGTTCATCATTTTCGTGCATCATTTCAAGCCGTGAAGAATATTATAAAGAAAAATTACTCCCAACCACTGCTTTTCCGAATAAAAATATTATTTTGACTTTCTCAGCAAATTAAAGTTATGTGTACATAGACAATTTATACACACATACATAAATTATACATTTCTGATGTTTGACAACTTAATGCAACGCTCATTAACAAGCACATTTGTTCGCTTTGAAAAATACAAATGTCTCTAATTAGTAATTACCACGAAATCTCAATTTTGAATTGGTAAGAGATTGTAACATTATCCAATCACGTTGTTACCAATTAACAGAAAGTATTTTTTTTTAACGATAAAGAGATATTCATTCAATAATATAATGAGCAAAATACAGACTCATGAGATCACTAATACAAATATTTTTTTTTATTTGGGCAAAAATGATGACACCTATGTTTGACGAAAATGATTACATCCCTTCCTCGTGGGAATCATCTTGGGAAATTACTTGTATTTCTGTAAGTTGAATATTAAATAATTTTTCGATAGTGATTCGGATTTAAAAGTAGGCCTTAAAAGAGTGATCCTTTAGAATTTATTCTCCATTATCTTGATGGGAATTTGTTCGATTCTTTTTATCTTTTTGAGACTCGAGTCCTTTTTTTAATGATAAAATGCAAAGTTTTCGTGACACAAAGCTATATTGCAATATATTGTGTTATTTAATTTATATGTACTCGAAACATACACGTATGTGGAGTTAATTTGAGCTTGAGGAAATTAAAACTGATATTTTATTGATATGGGATAAAAAGCTAATACTACGAACAGAGACATCAAAACGAACTAATGAGTCATGTCAATCAACTTTTTGTCCCGAGTTGAGAAATTACTAATTTTAAGTGATGTGATGGTATGCAACTCAGTAATTCATCGTTAGGCAGGACGGGACAAGCCAACTCCATTTCAACGGATTGGGATCTCCTCCCCAGAACGTATGGTCTGTCGGGCATGATATGCTGGGATAAATTAAGTGAGCTGATTGAAAAATTTATTGAATCGAATTATGTTTCATTCATGAGAGTGTTGAAAACTGAGCAGAAGGATCCTAAGTTGAGTGCTCTGCACACTTAAAAAGCGAAAAACGTTTGTGAAGTATAGGAAGATTTTCTGGTGTAGTCACTCTGATACTCGAGTTTGTCAAGTATTCACTAAGAGAAAGTGCGATATAGAGGGTATATAGTGTGTTCTTGTGAAAAATGTTAAATGAATGTCCTAAATGATCGAGAAAACATGAGTATTCATAAGAAAAAAAGTAACTATGATCTTGTTTTCAATATTCGGCTAGTCCTCATGATCAAACGGCTGCACATGCCTTGTCCACATGACACACTATTGCCAATCCATAATTTTTTCTGTCTCGTACATCGCCCCTACGTGCACTGATTGATATACTAATGATTTCGAGGCATGATCATCCATACACGTGGCCCCGGAATCGATGTCTGTCCTGAGATGCTTGGACAGTGGTCATGATGTGAGGTCACTAACAAAGTCCCTGATCCATTATCCTTGTCTTCTTATACCGATCGTGCTAAGCTGGGAACACATGCTTGTTTTAGTATGCGTTGGTCTAATCAGTTTCCCTAGTTATGACATATTATTATATCAATGAAGATTTATATAAGAGCATTTTCTTCACTAGAACCAGTTCTCGCCTAAGCTTCTCTGTCTTTGTTATTCTGCCAGAGTCCAAGGGTGATCGGTCTCTTTCCGGGACATCATGGCCCAACCTAAGTTATTTTTCACCCACAAGCGCCTTCTATCCACTGTATGTTATATCAACTAATGTGATCCGCCACTATATTGGAGACATGGAATGTCTCTCTCTATTCATAATGTGTGTGTTTTATCAACTGATGTTATCCGCCACTATACTGGAGACATTGATTGTCTCTATTCATGATAAGGAATAGACCATAAAAGATCATATTATAAACTAATAAACTTTTGATAGATGGAAGGAATATTTAGCGATGGGTCCAAAAAAAGCGTGAAAACATTAATATAATACACACAATACTTTCTCCTAAACAAAATTTAATACATTATATGATTATTTAAATATTCAATTCCCCTCTGTCGCAAAAGAAAAAAGTTAGGAAAAAACCGTGTTTAATTAGTTTTAAGTTATTCCCATTAACTTCTTGAAGCTTAAAGCCTCGTCAAATATTTAATATTCTTTTGGGAAAAAAATACTTCTCTCTTAATCATTACCCCTTTTCAAGGTCCCTATGCTTCTAATCAAATATTTATTATTCTTTTGAAAAAAAAAAAAAACATCTCTTCCTCATTGGAATGGAAACAAAATTTTAATTTGCTCCTTTTGGCTAATGATGACATAATAAATCTTTAATTATATATAATATAATATATGTGTGTGTGCGCGCGCGCACATGTATGTTATTTAAATTTGATCAATGAAACTTAAGCCTTTGGGAAAAGAATAATGTTTACAATATTTTACATAGATATAGTTTAAAATTGATCAATGAAACTTAAGCCTTTGGGAAAAATTTTATGTTTATAATATTTTATTTTTGGACTAGGCATTCAATCGATTTCCCCGATTAAATATATAGAGGAAAACAAGGGGCTCTGCTATTTGTCCCATATTTTGGCAGAACGGAGTTTAAGCCCACACACAAAAATAAAATAATAAATTATTCTTCTTCTCTTTTATTCCCTTCTCTCCTCCATTTCTTTAATTAAGGAATAAAGTAGATTTAAAAAAGATGATATAAGACTCGTGTTTTCGTATTTATTCCATCGCAAATTTAAAATTTAAAAATTGGACATGATCATGGATTACAGATGTTTTTTCCTATTTATTACAATAATTCCTGTATAGCCGAGAATATTAAAAATAACATAATAAAAAATTAAACATCAAACATGCATTTTGATTAATGTTTATTCAAATGTTTTATCTTCTATTTTATAATTGAGAATCCTGTGGAAATTTGGGGAGGCGCTCATTAGTTATATTTCATCATGATCCTCGGTGCTCGTCTTCAATTTTAATAATTCTTCACAATCTCTACATAATAAAGGATAATAATATTAGGTGTATGAGTTAGTAAAATAAATGAACGATTGTCCAATGATCAACAATTCTATTCTCCTATCAATATCTTTTCAGACGTGTTTATCACACACGGTTTGCATAGACGTGATTTGCGAGCTATTGCGATAATTCGAGAGTTTACTCAGTACACATCGAATGATAGATGTTGTAAGTTTTCAAGAGGACAATAATACTTCGAATTTCTAAATTTTTCTCATTAGGTTTTTTATTATAAGATAAGTGTTACAAGTATAGTCTCTAATTCAAGGCTTCATCCATTTATCGGGACGTCAATTGCCACTATGCCGAGAGGCACGAGGCTAAACTTTAATCATTTTAATGCCACATACCAAACATAATTTTCGACATCATTAATGGTAGATTGGTATCTGCTGGAATGAGATGGACAAACTTTTTAGGACCAAACATTAATTGCATTTCAAAAAAATAAGAACATTAATTGTGCCAAGAATCACTTGCCCTAGTTGAGGTTCCCGTCTTCGGTTCAAATCTCATCGACTTTGTTTTGAGATGTTGGTTAGGTTTATATAAATCCTTCGTCACATTGTATAAAAAAACAAAATATTGACACTCATGGGATATTCGAACAGGTGGATTAGCTAATAGTCAATGACCAATAGTTCAATTCTCTCCACCAACAACTTCTCGTACGAGCTTGTCATACAAGACTTGGATATCCAATGTGGTTTACCTAACTAATGTAAAATACTGACTATTGTGTTATCTGAGAATTTACTCAGTACATATCGAAAAATAACAGTTGTGAAATACCATGTTATTTAAAGAAACGAAACATTATTTTTTTGGTATTAAAAAACAAAACAAAACGCTATAGGAATTTAAAAAAAATGAAAACATTATTGTTGGTAAATAAAACAAAAACATTATTATATCATTTAAAACTCTACCATTCTATCATAAATTTTCTTACATTCTCTGCTATATCCGCTCGATTTATTGGCACCCCATCACTAAATAACCTTTTCTCAACTTGTATGTATATATAGCAAAGACTAGTGACCTTTGGCATAAGTTGTTTTCTTGTATAATTTATTTATAATTAATTTGATTTATATTCAAATAGAGATAATATCATAATTATAGAAATTAATGACGGATTATATTTAATTTTAATAGATAGCAAGCGATGCAGTTTAAATGATAGCGTAGGTATTGTGATAGATTATGTATTTGCTAAAAAAATGAACAATTATAATTAAATGTTCATTAGTCATCGAGTTTTTAGAAAAAACAAAAACAAAATTTCGATATACTGAGATTATCGTACCAAAAATATCGAACTTTTCGAAATTTTTTGTATGCCGAAGATTTCGGTACGATACGATATGGTAACAATACCGAAATATTCGGTACAGTAACGGTATAAATTTTGAAATTTTCGATATATATCGAAATACCAAAACAATATATAGAAATTTAAAATATATATTATTTTTAAATAATAAAAAATAAAATTAAAAAATATAGGTTTTTTGGTATAAAATGATATATATCGATATCGTATTGAAATATCAGTATACCACAAAATTTCGGTATAATTGATATACTGGTTATATTTACCAAAAACTTTGGTATACTGAGACTCGTATATCGAAAGTATCGGTACGATATCGATATATATATTTTATTATACTATAATTTGTTGATACGGTATATGGTTTTCGATGCGGTACGATATGGTATATCACCAATAAATTTGAGCTAATTCTTTTCAAGAAATTGAATAAGTATTAATCATGTTTTATTCTTTAGAATATCGAAAATTCTCACATTCAAAACTAATCTAATCGGACAATTTTTGTGCCAAAAAAAATATGACGAGGACCATGAGTGAGGACAAAAATCAATAACTTTAAAATACTAAAATTGCAACGAATAGTCCAATATATTTATTCTGACGTCTCAATTAATAGCTAAAGATTCACAAATCATACTCCATTTTAAGCAGAATGTGAGCAATATAAGGAATATCTTTTAAAAAATGCAATTATTTTATAATAATTGGATATGAGACTGTTATAATCGAGTTTCACACGCAAGATCTCATACCAAATTTGGGAGACGAGTTACAAGTGATCTGCTAAAAAATTAATTTATTAAAGTTATATATTATATGTTTATTTCATCTATGCTGAGTGGATGCTTTATATATTTTGTGCACTGTAACTAGGTTTCACACTTGGGAACTTTATTTTTCAAGAATTCGATCTAAAAAAATCCACGAAAAGGAAAATATGTGCCAAACAGCATATCTGGGAAATGAGAGGGGGAGGAAACATTAATTTGACACATACAGAGAGTTGATGGACTTGAAAAGATACTCTCCCACTTTGTGTTAATTTTATGGTTTTAGGCCAACCTTAATAACTAATGCTCTTTCAACGGGTGAGCGTGCTTCTTGGCCCATCAAATCATTCGAGTGATTATGTAATTAGGGCCTCAATATTTGGAGGATATTTTCATATGTCGACCTCGAATTTGAGAAATGTATACTCGATATAGTTCGAGCTTTCAAAATTTAAATTGAGCCATGTTCGAGTAGTATGAAATTCGAGTTCGAGCTCTCATTGGTTTGTGCCTTTTATAAACATTAAAAAATTAATATAAATTTACACGTTTGAATTTAGGATACTTATTTTTCTCAAAAATGGATGGAAAACTATTCGTTTTCAGTGGAATTCTGCTTCTCTAATAACAGTAAACAAATTATTTGAACTTTTCGATTGAATAATAATAGAATTATATGTATTTAAAATCATAAGTTATCTTATTAATTTTAACCAACTTATTAAGCGCAGTGAACCTGGTATGGACAATTGTTTCTTTGATTGGAAAATATATTTTTATATATATAATTTATATAACAATGTCGATGGATTCATTTAAGAAAGAAATGTTATCATCTTATCTAAATCATTCAAACTAATATATTAATCACAATTATTTATCACATCCAAGTAAACCGACACTGAGTTTGTGTTTGGTTGATTGAATTAAATAAAAATAGATGAACAATCAAATATTTATCCAACGTTTAGTTAAATTTTTATGACTTTTTAATAATAATTTTGACCCAATTAAAGTTCTATTTTTCTTGATAATTATTTGATCATTAATCTACGAAACAACTGAGATAAGCTATCACAACTCATCAAATTACATTTCTATCCTCTAATTTTCTTATTTCCAAAGCCTGGTCACTTGACTAAATCTCTATCTACGGGTATATATCTCTCCCTCTATGTATCTTGAAGATCTACAAATAATTCGAAGTGTCAAAATTAACATAAGTTTCATCTTGTGATTGCAGCCGAATAGGAGGAGGGAAAATCTCACTTTTTCTCTCATACTCGTTCTTTTTTATCAGGTATATATGATGATTTTTTTAAAAAAAAAATTAAGGACGACTTGGTTAGATTTTGATATTGCTATTTGTGTTTAGATGAGAGTTCACTGTGGATTGATTTGTATATTTTGCTATGTGGTGTTCATTTGCAAGGAAAAAGATATTTGAAGATTTGGGAGTAAAAAATTGATGCAACAAAGCTGTTGGTGAACAATACGCATGAACTGGAGCTTTTCTTTAGCCAGCACGATGAGACACGACTTATGCTTTGGAAGAAATTATCGGGTTGATTTCAGATTTTGAAAAAATTATTGTTGCATATTTCAGGTTTTTAGTTTCATTTTATTTGAGATTTTGAAGAAACTATTAAGCTTTTTTTTAGCTTGCATGATGATAATATCAGATCGGAGCGTTGGTCCTGATCAAATATTTTAATACCAAATGTTCATTGGTGGCGGGCTACGTGTATAAATGTATGAATGAGCATGATTTGGTCTCTTCTGCACCCTCAGTCCTCCGAGTGCGCGCCGAGCACCTTGGAGCCATGGCTTCGTCTATATAAAAAGGTGGTGATGGTGACCGGGGCGTCGTCGTCCGGGATAGGCCGAGACTTCTGTCTGGACTCGGCCAAAGCCGACTGCAGAATTATAGCCGCAGCTCGGCATGTCGATCGGTTACGTTCTTTATGTTGGATAAATGAATAAATAAAAGTGTTGAAGAGAAAAAGGAGTGGGACTTGTCCCACATCAGAAAATGAGACAAGTTGGGTCTTCCTTATAATCTCCAAGTTTGAGTTAGGGGTTTGGGCCCCAAGGGGTACCAGAAGTTCTGTACCTAGGTTCTGTTCTGTACCTAGGCTTGTACAAGTGTTAAATATCTGCATATTTCTTGAAGTGTGCATTGTAGGTAGCGTCCACACCCCATTAGATTTAGCAGAAGAAGAATGGGACGATATCATTAAGACAAACTTAACTGGAGCATGGAAAGTTTGTCTGTACGCATATGTGCGACGCAACGTGTGGCGGCCCCAAACGGGTACCAGAAGTTCTGTACCTAGGCTTGTACAAGTGTTAAATATCTGCATATTTCTTGAAGTGTGCATTGTAGGTAGCGTCCACACCCCATTAGATTTAGCAGAAGAAGAATGGGACGATATCATTAAGACAAACTTAACTGGAGCATGGAAAGTTTGTCTGTACGCATATGTGCGACGCAACGTGTGGCGGCCCCAAACGGGTACCAGAAGTTCTGTACCTAGGCTTGTACAAGTGTTAAATATCTGCATAATTCTTGAAGTGTGCATTGTAGGTAGCGTCCACACCCCATTAGATTTAGCAGAAGAAGAATGGGACGATATCATTAAGACAAACTTAACTGAAGCATGGAAAGTTTGTCTGTACGCATATGTGCGACGCAACGTGTGGCGGCCCCAAACGGGTACCAGAAGTTCTGTACCTAGGCTTGTACAAGTGTTAAATATCTGCATATTTCTTGAAGTGTGCATTGTAGGTAGCGTCCACACCCCATTAGATTTAGCAGAAGAAGAATGGGACGATATCATTAAGACAAACTTAACTGGAGCATGGAAAGTTTGTCTGTACGCATATGTGCGACGCAACGTGTGGCGGCCCTGCATGTGTTTGTTCCAAGAGTACTGCCGTCAACTCAACGACAAAGGTAATGTACGTGATCATAAATCTTTTGATATGTTTATAATCCTGTTGTGCTGCACCGAGAACATTGAAATTCTAGGATCATGGAATCTTATTTTAAAAATTCAAAATCATACAACTGAATTCACCAAATTCCGATGGGGAAAAAAATTCAAGCATGTGAAATTTCACTAGCTCAGCTTGCGAATTCTGTTATATATTTACCCCATAAAATCCTCTGTCTGTATATCAAAAGTAGGACTCCATATCACCAAATCCCTGGTGATACAAAATAAGAGTGAACTCAGATCTCGTGGACTTTTAAAATCAGAGATAACGCAAGGTCTTGTTCAAAAGGAATGGCTCAAAAGAGTGAAATGGAGAACGACCCCGATTAGAACTTCTGGGACAACGGATCCGGCATTGACATCGCTACTACGGTACTTAATCCATGATTCATCCGAGTATATCACTGGAAATTTTTTTTATTGTTGACTCCGGTGTCACTCTACCGGGAGTCCCAATACTTTCATCCCTTTGAATTCACAAAAATTAATGTTAGTTCCTTTATATGAACATATATAGCTCACTCTGTGCGAAATAAGAATTATAATGCCGGGTTGGTCCTAAATCGAACATAGGTTTTAAGAATCTTGTCAGTAGGTGTGCTAAGTTTAGTTTGAAGAATGAAACCATGAATGATGCATAATATATAGATAATGTAAAGTTTAGTTTGTTGGAAATTTGAAGAGTTTTGAATAAAAATTATGTCTCGTGAATGTGGGAGTGTCTTTTAGCTCTCCACATTCTTGAGTTAGTTGAAGAGTTTTGGCTCTTCATATTTTGAGTTAATGAAAAGATTAATTAAGTTAATTAATCTTGCATGACTCTTGATATGCATTTTGGGGCTTACAATAGTGTGTTCACTTCCTCATTTCATACACATGAAAATCTTTTCTCTTTCAAGTATTCTCTTGCATTTCATATTGTTAGCTTTTCATTTGACCTCCGTTAAATCTCGGTGATAAAGTAAATGTACGTTTTCAGTTCGCCGTATTAGTGTCTCGTGCTAAGTCACTGCTGGTTGTTCCTTTGTATCCTGGGAAACAGACGTCCAAGACGATCCTCGAAGCACATACAGGAGGAAACGAATCTGTTTTAAGGACAATGTACTTCGTACAGGCCTCGGTTTGGTTTAATTCATTTATATCGTTTCTCTATTGTTTTCTCTTCACTGTATTGCTCGCTGGTTTTATTGACAAAAACCTTTCTGTACTGTCCCATTTGATATATTGTACAACATAGTTTGAAGAATGAAACGATGAATGATGCATGATATACAGATAATGTAATGTTATGTAACTACAGCGCATGCTTTTCAAATCGTCTTGTGACATATTCTGGTTATTTTGCTTCATATTATTAATTTAGCCTTTTTTTTCAGGAGTCGACACTTTTGGTTGGATGTAAATTGAAGTGAAATTATCCTTTTTGAAATTTCAATATTAAAAAAAACTTTACTAGTTGATGATTTCCTTAAAAACTGATTCTAAGATTTTTAATACCGAAAGTCCAAAAGTTGTTCAAAAAACCTTCCCCCAAAACGTTAAAATGTATTATTTTATCTCCACAATACCTTTGACTTAAATGTGAACTAATTACTAATTATATTTTGGATCTGATAAATTAATGCATCCCAAGTTCTTAAGCAATTAATAAATAAAATGAAATTTTAGTTTTCACAAGTATATATATATATTTTTCTTTTAACTTAATAAGACGCAAAGGACATGGAATTAAATTATATGCCATTAATCACCGTAGCTATGACAATTGAGGTGGTAGGTCCATAATATTTGAGAAAAAAGTCGGAGAAAATTAATAGGATGCATGTGTGCGTCTGCTGATCCATTCTCAGTGTAGCAAACACTAGCCCACATTTTACTAGTGGCACCACGCATGCGCAACTAATAAATAATCACTTGTAGCAAAAATTAAATTTCAAATAAATAACTAATTGTGGTAAGAATTTTATTCAAATTTCACAAAGAAAATTGTTATGGAAAATCCACTTCCTATCAACGAAAAACTATTTTTTTTAAAAAAAAATGACATTTGCTGTCTATAATAATAGTTTTTAAATATTTGCACTCGAGATTGAAGTTATTTTTGGAAGTGTACAGTTGAAGTATATATCAGAATCAAATTTTTTTTAATGGAGTGCTTATACAAAAAATACCAGTGATCGGGCTACATGCATTATATATAAATTGTAATGGATAACTGTTATCATGTATTGTATTGTCTAATATATATTTATATTCCTAAAAGTATATATAATTTGGGTGGAAAATTTAAAGAAGTTGGTGGTGGAAAAATTACCCTTAAGTGTTATTGTTTTGTTTTTGTATTAAATGTGTCAGGTTGTATTTATAATTTGTAATAATCTTGATTATTGACTTCACCAACAGTCGTCTAAAAATAAACAAAAATAAAAGCGAAGAATTTAGGGGAAATTAATCAAATTTAAAAATGAACGTAATGAGCAAGTGACTGGACGTACTTTAATTGAAGAACAAATGAATTTGATACTCACCCATTTTTTTATATTATATATTTAAGGAAAACTAGCTAGTTTTACAATATAGAGATATACAACGTATATTTTTCGATATATTATCATGAAATATTTCTGCTGTGTTATATATCTTGATTAATTCCTATGCTGAAATTGGACAATTGAATTGACTAAATAGGAGAATGAATTGAAAAGGTCTTTTCGCAAGACATTCCTTCTTTATGCTTTAAGAGGAAATGCAGACCAGAAAAACAACTACAAAAACTTTAGAGACGGATGTTATTCATTCACTGCACCAACAACCGTATTAATTAAATGGCATTGGAATTATCAATTTCAAATGATTTTTGTATACAAATTAGCCTGAATCCAGTTTAGAAAAGAATTGAATATGGGGAAGGAAATGCAACAAAACCCTAATGCAGCATTAATTGTAGGGAAGGATCAGATTGAAAAAAGCTCAAGAAAACTCTACAAGATCGATAATATTATATTGAGGAAGTCGATAATAATTAGTTCTTCATTCAAGACTAATCTTGGATTTTTTTCTTCTTTTTTAATTCGCCGACTACTTACTTATCTGTTGTGTAGAGGATTTGGACCTGTGCGAACTCTCCTCTTCTCGGCGCCGAAGATCGCGTCTCCATTTTCTTGTGTTGCATCTCCTAATCTGGAGCCATTTCTATGTACTTTAACAGCATTCATGAAAGAAAAAGAACCTTTTTTATCTCTGGATAATTTACCATCTCCACCTACAAAACATGGGCTCTCCAACATCAGCAGCAGAAGGAATATTGTGCACAAGCCGGCCGCTTCTAATTTCCCCATTAAACCTATGAAATGTTCTCTGCTGGTAAGAAGCTCGATAAGATATAGAATCGGATCCAATAGCTCTACATAAAACAGCTTCTCTAATTCTCTCACCTTGTACACCTTAATTCTTGAAGGCTGAAGCAGAAGATATAAGATTGGTTTGAGGTTTAATGCATAGATTCGAAGTGGGAATTTAAATATGTGGAGCACTGGAGCTTTTCGTATGGACTTGTTTTATACTTTCCAGGGGGCTGTATATATATATAAATTGCATGAATTTTGTTGCCCTTTTTTAAAAAAAAAAATTAAATTCGGACTCATATAATTATCCTTCTATTTTTATTATTTTAACTTGATACATACCATTAAAAAAAACCCATATATATGTATGGTAATAATAATAATATAAAATAAATTATGTCACCAAATCTTGGGTCCTAATTAGTGTATACTTTTGGTGTGTGTTGAGAAACTTTTTCCCTATATATTAATTTCAGAGCCAATTAATTCGTTGCACGAACTCGCACACGTACATACACTTGGACGGAAGAAAGGGTGTCTGCCGACTTAATTATATATTATATTATTATATTATAAATACGTAACTTAATATATATATTACTCAAGGTTTGACTGAAGTTTCGAGAGTTTTTAAAGGAAAAATAACTCGAATTTAATTATCAAAACATTAAAATTCCCTAAAGTACTAATCGACAATTCACGAGCATAATTGTCTGAATCATAAATGGTAGCGGCATAAGATTTAGTTGTCACAACTTTGACAGATATACACAAGTTTTAAAAATCAATTCTACACGTACTTCGTTATATTTTGTATTGAAAAAAGTGACATATATATCGTGTATCGAATGAGTATTTGTTATTTTACATTTCTAAAATAAACTATACTTGAGTCTTGTGGTGCCTAAATTCCGCAATGGTCGTGTTCATCATTTGACAAAAGACTAGGACAAATAATGGGACACTGATATTACGACTATTAAAGCAATTATTTTCTTTGGTACAAATTAATGATGTTGTCTTTATTTCTTTTTTCTCCTGTAAGTTAAATTCGATAATTCCGACAATAGAGATTATTATTAAAATTAGTATTTCGTTGAACCAAAAAAAATTGTAGCAAAATATTGCAATGAAAAATGTAATGGTCGGTCATTTAAGAATATTCATTTGTCCTGTATAAATAATTTATTTAGTTCAATAATGTATACGAATTTTAATTTGACTTGTTTCTTCCATTGGAGACTGACCCACCATGTTTGACAAAGCCTGGAAAAGTGTGTTAAGGTGAATGGATGGCGACTAGGAAGGAAGCTTCTGGCAATTACAAATTGCTTTAATTTTAATGGGAAAACTTCATCATTATCCACAAGAAAAAATATATAGAAATAATGTTCTTCACTTTTTACAAAACATTTTTTTATATATATTAAACTTTTTTTTATTTTTTTGACATTTTATTCATTATACGATCGGGGCATATGGCAAAACCAGAAAATTGTAATCTAATTAATTTTTTAAAAAAATCACTGTCTCTAGTAAAAGTTTACGAATATTGGCTGATTTAAAATTTTTATTTAAATTCAATATAGATTTTTGTATTAAAAAAGAAAGAAAGAAAGGAACACATTGCTATAGGTAGAAATTGAATAAAATGATGGATTGGGCTCTTGGGAAAGATCCGCAGTTGGATTGGTACCTTGCTGGAAGACCAAATTGTATTATTTAGTTTATGAAACAATTAGTTTGTTTACCACTTTAGCCCCAGACATATGACCGCATTCATATACAAACTAGTGGTATATATATGTATTTTTTATTTACTTTGTAAAGTCCTATCTTGCAATGAAAACTTTATAATCATATTATGTTAGTGTATTTTTAAAGTTTAATCTATATTTTTCAAAATGTCTTTTTTTAATAATAAATTTATCATATTAGTATAGATAAAATATAATATAATATAATAAATATCATGTAAAAAATGTTGATTTAATGACGGATAAAAATTTATAATATTAGTTAATATAACAGAATATGATTAATTATATTTAAAATAAGGCAAAAACTTGTGTGAGTCGCACGGGTCGTATTTTGTGATACATATCTCTTATTTAAATCATTCGTGAAAAAAACTTTTTATGCCAAAAATGTTATTTTTTATTGAAAATATTGATATAGTTAACATGTCTCATAGATAAAAAATAAAAATTCGTAAGATGTGCTTTTAAAATAATCTCACTCTCTTTCAATGCAGATGTCATTTTGGTAATTTCGCCAGATAGTTCCAGAATTTTCTTCTATGTTGATATAAACATTTCTCCCGAATCCAAAACCCTAGTGCTGTTTCTCTCTTTTTCCACAATATCTTCTTGATTATTTTCCTCGAGGAAAAACAATGGCGAAGCGCCTGTTACCACTCCTGAACCGCGTTTTAGTTGAAAAAATCACCCCCCCTTCAAAAACCAATGCGGGTATTCTTCTTCCTGAGAAGACATCTAAGGTAATTGCTCCATTTTCCCCTGTTCACATTCCCCTCTTTTTCCGGTGTCTATTTTAGTTTTTAAATTTGTATTACACTAAGTTCACTTCATTTTGTTTCTGGGTTTTGTCTGAATTAGAGAAACTCGGTTATAATTGTTAAGACAATTATAGCAAAATGTCTGGCAATATAGACCAGGCTGATATTGGGGAAATGGTAAGAAAAAGAAGGAGATGAAAAAAAACCAGTATAGAGGTTAATGTTGCTTGTTTGGCTATTAAGAAAATGAACTGTAGATGCTTTGGTGAAGCAATTTTTTCCTTTTTCCTAACTCCCTGCAGAGCCCAAACATTGGTTTTCAGAATGAAGCTTTTTGTAGTTGTTGATTCCTGGATTTAGTTACTGTAGTTGCTGATATGATTTGTTTGATGATTCAGTTGAACTCTGGAAAAGTTGTGGTTGTTGGCCCCGGATGTCGTGATCTGGAAGGAAAGCTGATTCCCGTGAGTTTGAAGGAAGGAGATACTGTTTTGCTCCCGGAATACGGAGGAACTGAAGTGAAGCTTGGTGAAACATTGTAAGTATTTTATCTCGGTCGATTCTTGTTTGATGGGGATCATGCATTGTAATTTTCTTGTCATGCGTTTTTCTTCTTGTTTTTGTTACCCGAACAAAGTGGTCAGCTTGTTTGTGCCACGGCTACTAGTTATATGAAACTAGTTTGGTATAAACTTGTTGACATTTTAACTGGAAAAGCAGACTAAGCATTATATTTCAATTGCTGTACCATATTTGATAGCTCACCATCACACTGAATCTCGTATCTAATGAGTAACGACAGCGGTTCAAGTTAAATCTTTTTAAGCATCGAATTGGACAGATTTTCTGTTTGATGTTTTCTGGAATGGAAGAGCTTTAACACAGATATAAGGATTGTTTTTCTTGAAAGTAATAATTTTGTTCATTACCTGTTTTGATCGGTTGTATAGATGCCATTTGAGCTTGTTACAGTTGTGCTAGGCTGGTTGTGTGGATTGATTTCGCTCTTGATTTTTCAGGTATCATCTGTATCGAGATGATGACATTCTGGGAACTCTGCACGAGTAATTCAGTGTCACCCTTAGGTTTCACCGCAGAGAACCATACTTGGTTTAAATTTTACGTTAGTAACCATTTTGTCTGACAATGATTTTGATGGAGATTGGTGGATTATTTTGTGAAACAATTTTCCGTTATCATGAATTATAATACAATCGAACTGATTCTCAAGAACTCAGAGAAAATGTTTTTGAGATTAATTGTGGTGTTTGAATTGATTTTCGCAACAAAAATGCAATCAGGAGTTATGGCTGGAAAACTTTAGTTTGTGACATGTGAAAATTTGAAAGTAAGCTGAAATCCGGGAAACCATACATTTAGATGCATGTCATCTTCTCCGGAACAAAGTGAAAATTTTGTGTCGCTATGGGTCTGTCTCGATGACAACTCTATTAACTCGAGGAAGTGGCTGGCCTCGAACAAACGAACCGAACAGAACCAGCGATCTCTTCGGTTGGGAATATGGTGCTTCATGAGAAGCTCCTCTTATGGTAGCAAATGATAAGAAGTCTCCATATATTTGCGTCCATCCACCAACCTGTAAAACACCCAATAGTTCCCATCAAGTTGTTAAACATGTGAGATATCCATGTTCTTTACGTGTCATTGCAATTTGTTCAAATATATGTTTTGTAGATTCAAGAATTGTAGAGAAATGTGAGAAAATGGACGAGCGTGGAGAAATATTCGGGAAAAATTCGCAGTTCCAAAACAAATAACTCAAGCTTAACTCGCATGTGGTTGTATCCATATTCTTAATTTGATTTAATGTCATGCGTAAGTTGAATCAACCTGTCTTCCCACAAACCAGGCACTGTATGACACCGTTGTGTTCAATCCCATTTCTTTTGCCAGGTTGTTAACCAGAGTCCGAGTTCCGGTTAGTGGGAGAACCGAATCTTGGTCGCCACTGAGAATTTTCCAAGTAAATTAACCATTAGGTAACTGAAAGAAAGCGGTGGAACGACTATAACCAACATTCAAAACTCACCTGTAAACTAATACACGAATCTTGGACTTGACAAGAGAACCTAGAATACCGATTGTCGGCGTCTCCAGACACTGGAAATCATAATGTAGAACACTGCAACCCAGATATTGAATTGAAAGCGCAAATATTGAACGAAATCGTGGTTCTTTAGTCACTTCGATTTACGAAATGTAAATAAGGGTTAATAAAGTTTAGGATCTGGGCTTTGTGTAATTTGAGAGAAGATGAGATTTACTCGCTACAAATGCTCCACTTGTCGACTCCAATAAGGTTCGCATGGAAAGCTTTCTGCACATCTTTTCTGTTCAAGTACACGTCTGTTTCATCTTCTACGCACACATCAATCTTGGGTTCATCTTGCTGCTAACAACAATCCAACATAAAACATTCTAGTTAAATTAACAACAATTTTTTTTGGAAAAAAAAAATCGACTTTTTATGCAAATACTTATCTTACAACAATTAATCCAAGAACACACTTGCAAAAACTAAATGATAAAAGAATGCGAGGAGGAGCAACGTGACAACATCACTCACCAGTTGATTTAGAACCATGGATTGCCCGAGAACAGATGACAAACAGACATCGAGTGTAACATCGTAAGAATCGATGAATTTTCCGATCTCTGCAGAAACAAGTCGTATAACCCGAGAGCAGACAGGTGTAAGAGCTCCGTTCTGATACTGCCTTCTGATTTGTGAATAGTTGCAAACAAATGTAAATTCATGATATGCAGCATCAGATATCAGTCCATGTGACCACAAGTATTCAGCCCTCGAGTTGAAATCAGTATTGAATTCAAGAAGTGGATTTCCTATCTGATAGTAGTCGCAAGATAATCAAGAAGTCAGCTTAAATACTGAAGTTCACCATTAAATTTTTCATGATTTCAACGAAATAATTGACGTATTTATTGTTATTACTCACGGCAATTCCTTTAAGATTGATCTCTGCTTTAGATTGTACAATGAGGTTGGCTAGTTGTGGAACATAATGCCCTGGTGAGAATCAACTTCTTTATTTCAAATTGAACTTACAAAAAGCAGCTTCATTTTTCATAAACATCCCTATCAAGAGAAACATACCAGCATAACTTTCCCCTGAGATGATAAAATCTCTGTTCTTGTATTCCGGGAATTTATCGAACCAGTTTTCGAGGAAAACAAGGTTATCTTTAGCTAAACAAGAGCAAACGTTCATTTAAAAGGACTCCTATACTTCATTGCAAATTAAAATGTCATCTGTTTTCTAGTAGTTTTCAAGTAAACGGAACCTGTCATTTCGTCATCCACAGATTTATAGTAGGATTTATTGGTAGAATAAGAGAAGCCAACCCCGGCAGGTGATTCCAAGTATATCATGTTTGCCTCTGTAAGTACACATAAAAATGTTTCATTACAATAGCTAAGGGGTGTAAAAAATTTGGTAAAGAAATCCGGAAAACACATTTTATATGGAATAAGTTGAAGAAAAAGTGTCACCCTTATTCCAGCTATAGTCATTTTTCACCAAAATGTTGCCACTTGGCTTAAAGGGTCCATGCTCACTGAACGCCCCCGCTCCCAGAGATGAGCATCCAGGCCCTGAAATATAAAAAAGATTGCATCTTATCAAATCCAAGAACGCCTATACCCGATAATCGGATGCCTCGCACTCTCTCTATGAATGGATGCATGAAAAGTGTTCAGTAAAGTCGGCCAATTTGGTTTAATCGTTTATGTTAAACGGGCTACAGATACGACATGTTCACTAGGAGGATCTATTTGGGTTCCCTATTTTCAATTTTTCTTGCAACACTCGTATGATATCCATAGACAACCAATAGCAGTAACCGCATCAATGATGCATCGAATTGGTGAAAAGGCAAACATCCATGTACACTCAATTTTTAGCATAATTTGTCTCGAAAATACAGATTTCACCTCCCTATTTTCACCAACTCTTTCTGCTTTTCACATCACATTGATCAACTACTTTTCTGGGATCCACTTTGTTTTTCAAGAAACAAAAATGCACGCATTAAAACACAGACAGAGCGTAATTTACCTCCATTTAACCAAAGAACAAGAGGCTTTGAATCTGGCTCAGTTTCAGCCTCCACAAAATAGTAAAAGAATGCTCTTTTCTGCACTTCATCAACGGTAATATAACCTGAATATTGCTGAAAATTAACCGTTGGTTGGCCGGGTAGACTGACTATTTCATCAGCTTTTAAATGGGATTCTACAGCCCCCAAATACATCTGCAATGCACAGATTATTACAAAGATTGGCCATGGCTGCAGCTGAGACACCATGATTGTAACTGTGTGTGTTAACAGAAAGACGAGAAACAGAAAGAGGAGGACTGATTTGTGGTTTATATTGCCTATGTGACTTAACTCTATAATATAGTTTAAATATCTTAATTGATAATTAAATGTGCCCAATGATTCCATATTGAATTTTGATTTTTGAGGCACCTTTTGTACTGTTGCAGATGGAGATATTATATGGAAGATAGATTAGTCTACTCTGCTCCACTGGCATCACTATTGAACTTTCGTGATATTTGAAAAAAAAAAATTAAAAATAAATACATAAATATTTCCCGTCATTCAAGAATAAAGATAGATATATATATATCTATATATATATCTATAAGATTGTATGCACATAATTAAAGAATTTCAATGCTGGAAAAAAAATTTCATATACATATTAACGTCTGTAATCTGAATTTTTAATTGTTACGTAATTAGAAATTTTTATAAAAGAAACCAATATATTAAAATGTATAGAATTTTAAAACTACGTGTGTTTAAAATGAATAATAATTTCCCTTTTTATTTTTCTCTTAAAACTTTAACTCATCTTAAAAAAATGATAAAACAAGAAAGTGGCAGCGGCCCTACCGCTTGGAACTTTATACACAGGTTTGAATCTGAATTTCGAAACGAGAGCCAGGAAAACAATGGGAAAGGCAAAAAGAGATTAAAATATAAAAACAATACAACCTGTGCCCACTCATATCCATAAAATTTTATCATTCTTTATTAGAGATAATAATTGAATTGATGGCCAGTAATGAAAGATATATTGTTTCAACTAATATTTATTTATTTTTATTTTCCTTGGGTGTAACATCGTCAACAAATTATATTATTATTCTTGTGCGTGTGTAATTCAAAGTTTGGGGAGTTATCTTATACGGGGAATGGGCTTTGCGGGTACGTTTTGTGTGTGTGTATTATCGGTCTTAGTTATGGGTTTTGCTTGGCACATATATCCATCTATCGACAAAAAAGATACATTAATGATGACGCTATCGATATATGTAAGAAAATAACAAAACCATTATCACAAATTCAAGTGGCTTGTTACTTACTGTTTGCAATTCTAGATCTCGTGATTATTACTCTAGCATGCTCTTTTTTAATAATATACTAACATGCTAAGAGGATATCAAAAACACACACACAAACATATACATACAGTTTTGATATGGTGCACACCTACCGTGCACACCTATGTGAGCACCGATGAATTGTGCATCCAATGAGTGAGTGACACCTCATCGGTGCTCAAATAGGTATGTACATTAGGTGTGCAGCAACGGTATTCATATTTGTATTTATTTATTAGGTAATACACGTTTATTAGATTTGATGGAACATGTCAAAATTATAAATCCGATAGGTAAATATTGCTTCATCAATGAACATAAAAGGATTTAATAAAACTTATTATTATATATATATATATATATTGTTAGCTACGAAACATAGAATTTGTGTGTAGTATTTTGATTCAACTCTCCAATCATGTAGTATAAAGAGCTTCATTGGTTTTTAAAAATCAAATTTTAAGTGGATGATTTTGGACCATTTTTTACAATTTCCTCTTGAAGAAGGATAGCATGTATTCATGTAAATTCAGGAGGGCTCGGGGAACTTGAGGAACATGTAGTCATGGGGAGTGAGGGTAAGGTAAAAAAGTACATCAAAGTAATAAAAATTATTTTTATTTTTTATATATAAAGGGTATATTTGTAACTTTAATCAGGACTTCATCCAATTTAATTTAAAGCAGTATTTTATGGAGCGTTCTACTATAATAATAATAATAATAATAATTAAATTTTATTGAGGAAAAAAATTAAAAATAATTTTATTGATTTAATTAACAAAGTGTAAAAAATGTAAGTTTATTAATTCAACGTCTCTTCCACTGGCCACGAGTGAAACAGGGGGGAGAGCCTTCCATTGAAGTGAGTGGTATTCCTGCTATTCCTTCTTCTCTGTCATTTATTAACTAAATCACTTTTATTATTGTTTAATTTTAAGTATTTATGATTATTGTCTTGTATTGTGATTGGGTTTAAGAATTTGATAGGTGTTGATTGTCGATGTTAGGGTTTGGGATTATGGGGAGAGGTTAAATTCGCAAATTTTTTATTTGTGTTTTATAATCTTTATAATGCTACTATCTGTGTGTTTAGTTTCTAAGATTTAGGGATTTTGATTAAGAATTTGAAGGTTGTGTTCTTGAGCTAGACTTCCTTTATAATTTTTCAGTTTGCTTGTTGGGATGATTATACGACGATGTGAATATTGGAACTGTGGTGATGATGTCATTTTTTCAAAAAATTTGGCGTTCTTTTTTTGAAGATACAATCTTCACGAGTAGCCAAACAACCCATATTGATTGGCTGGCTAATTTGGGGGGTTAGGGGTTCATAAATTTCTATTCATAGGTTAGACTTATGTTCTTCTATGATCTATCCACGGGTGAGCCAAATTGATTTTGAAATTCTTGCTGAAATTCGGTTTTTAAATCCTGTTTTACCTGTAAATAATGTCTTTAAATTTAGGTATTTCAATTGGTATGTTGTCCATATGCAATCGCCATGAAGATATACTGGGGTTGAAAGGGAAGATTTTTGGGTGGGAGTATTCAAATTAAAGCTGCACCACTTTTAATCAATTAATATAGCCACATTTCTATTTCAGTGATAATTTGTTTCATGTGCCAAGTTGCGAAGCATTTGAATTTTCAACTTGTTTTTCTCTGCATTTAATGTAATGCATTGGCTCTCTGGGCTTGGCTGAACTGCTGCTGCTGCTTTGTTTTTTCCCACTCCTTTCTTGGAGATGATAACGTATGAGACGTAGTATCAATCATGTACCCAAATAAATCTTCTTTTTGTTATTTTTATTTCAATTTTTTGTTACCCTGAGGAAAATTATATTTTTATGAAGAAAATGGACCCAGAAGCTGCACGAACTGCACGCGAGTCGCTGGACTTGGTGTTCCACATGTCGAACATTCTTGAAACTGGGCTCGATCGCCATACTCTATCAATTTTGATAGCGCTTTGTGAGTTGGGTCTCAACCCGGAGTCACTCGCTGCTGTACTCAAGGAGCATCACAGTGAATCACTAGCTCCCTCTTCCTCTACATCACCTCCTTAACCTTGTATCTGAACAAAAAATTTGTTTCTGGTAGTTCATCCAGTCACAAGGCCTTTATTCACATCAACCATAAGCTGGTAACTGATCATCTCAGCGGTGTTTGTGCAGAAGGATTTGGAATGTGTCAATTTTTTAATACATGCAGATATGGTTGAATAGTTTTGAGTGATCTCAAACCTGTATGTTTCAAACCAAATACCCTTAGGTTCCGCTTGGAAAGAAGGAAACGACAATCATCTTCTTTATATTTCAAATCCATTATAATTAACATTTTTTTTTACATGGATGAGCAAGTTATGGATTTGAAATTCATTCAACTTAAATTCGTCCGAACAACCAAATTGATTTAAAATCCATATATTTAAAACTCATTTTTTCAAATCCTTTTATCCAAGAACAATTTTAATTTTTTTATTTTTGAAACGAAATCTTTGAATACAAGCACAATATGCCTAGTTTTGCCGCATCTAAAAGGGCATTCCTATATTTATATATATATAATTTGAAATTTTGATGTGTCTTTTCAATTTCGTGAAATATTCATTTATACAGTGAATCGGGCTGAGGATTAGTATTTTAAAAAACAAAAGGATCAAACTCTTGATAATGGCCCTTTTTATATTGGTCTAGTTTGACTTTGAAGCCCATCGAACACAGCTAGGTAAGTTCAACAAGAAAAGAAAGAAATCCAAGTATGTACGCAATGACATTTGACTTCGATTTTCAAATATCCGAGTATACAAGGATTAGTTTGATTGACCACCTACTCTTTTTTTTTTTACTTTACCATTCACTATTTTTCTTTTGCAGAATGGGATTTTTTATTTTTACTTTTTTAATATTCTTAGGTTAACCTATCGAAGTTACGCTTTAATTTGAGCTGCAGACCCTACTCTGGAAACGGAGATACCCACATTAATAGCAGGACTCTAAACCATTTCGATTATATATTTCGATGTTGGGAAAAAAAATGTTCAAATAGGATGGTAAAATCTTTGGGTTTCATTAATTTTTAAAAATTATCCTAAATGTTATTTTATTTAAAAAATAAAATAGTTGAGTGACTATTGAAATTGTTATGATGAGGTAACACTTTCCCAAAAAAAGAAAAGCAAAACATTTTAAAAAATACTTGTCTTTTAGTTTTGGTTCCAAATGTCGCATTAATAAGAGTAATTGTTATAATTATATATATAACAAATCTAAAACATAACATGCATTGTGATATCTTCAATAAATAAAAACTCTAATTTAGATCAATTGGTAGGCCTTGCCTTTGACTTGACTTTGAACAAACTCCATCCAAAACCAATTCAATGAATTTTGTGTTTCCTTTCGTCAACACCAATAAAAATAAAAATAAAAATAAAAATAATAATAATAGTAATAATAATAATAATAATAATATAATAGCAACTATAGAGTTATCGTAATAATTCTTTTTTTTTTCAAGGCAACTGCCGAGAAAGCTAACCAAAATTCTCGTATATAAAGCGTGGTTCACGGATAGCATAATAATTAAAATGTCTCGAACTCGAAACATAATCGAACATAAAAATGATAAAAAAAAATGTAAGACGGTCTCACGGATCGTATTTTGTAAGACAGATCTCTTATTTGGGTCATCCGTTAAAAAATATTACTTTTTATTGTGAATATCTATAGGATTGACCCATCACACGAATCATGAATATTTAGAAGTCTACAAACAGTTAACCACCCTTTACATGTTTATCGAGTCAAATTCTCGAATGTTCTTAGTTTTATTATTTGTAACTCTTGAATATCACTGTGTCACGAATTGACACTCACTTGCACATCCAATAAACATATAACATTTCATCGATATTCACATAGATGTGGTTGATGAATGTTTAATTTAATCAGCTCTAGCACCAAAAAAATGGAATGATAATCGAAACGTAAATTTTTTAATTTTATTTTTACAATGTAAAAAATTTGACCGATTTGACTATCAAACTTTTAATTATATAATATTAATAATATTATATCTATCATAAAATATTATGAATGATTATTTTTTTATTAAAAAATATAATTTAAGTTATATCAGACAGGTCAGATTGCCACAATAGACGTCTGATTTAATTGAAAGAACAAAAAAAATAAAGAAATTATTTGAGAACATTTTAATTTAATACAAATGAACAAATATTAGCTCGAATGGGGACAAAAAAGGATAAGAATGTGGGTATTTGGAATACATGTGTTTCCATAAAATTGTCAGAGAAAAAGGTTTTGACAATTGGAAGTACAGTAAATGAAAAAAGATACGATTAGGATGAGACCGAGTCGCCCATTGCCTTTGTGCGTAGAATTTCAAATAGATTTCTTTGTTCAAAAACGTGTCCCTTGTTTTATGGCCAATACTGCCTTTAACGTCACTATCAACGCCAACCCTTTGCTGCGAAATGTTTTATTTTATTTTCAAACAGCGGTAATATATGAACCCATATTAGGTTTTTTGCGGGGACGATCTCACGAATCTTTATCTGTGAGACGGGTTAAAAAATAATATTTTTAGCATAAAAAATAATATTTTTTCATGGATGACCCAAATAAGAGACTCGTCTCACAAAATACGATCCATGAAACCGTCTCATACAATTTTTTGTTATGAGCCCAACTCAATTCGAAGCTCCGGATATATCCATATTGTATTTACTATGAAATTAGTTAAAAGGAAAGAATAAAATAAATTTTGTTTACAAAAAACAAATTTTAAAAATATATATATATGTCAGGAGGCGTCGGTCGTAGTTGCAAATGTGATCCTAAGCTTTAAAAATAAATTGTTTAATTAATTTATTTATTTAAAAGAATGGATAAAGATTGATGTAGGATAAAGAGTGGGTCTCACGATACAGAGGGAGATGGATGTCTACTTGCTTCGTCTCACCACCAAATTGCCATCGAGTTAATAGCGTGCTGCTTCAGAACACGACTTACTCGCTATGATTACACGTGAAATGCGACTCATTTAAACATGACCAACGAACATTCTGTTCACAATGTGTGTTGTGTTCTTTAACTAATTTAAAGAGGAAACGATTTTGTACAAAAATTAATTTTCATATGAAAAAATATAAATTTTCTATCGTCAAACTCATCGTATCTTCATGACAAATAAAAAAAAAATAGTGAAGTTGAATTTTGAGAGGAAAAAGTTCTATCAAAAATTTACAACATAAGGTTTTCGGTAACTTGTTAAATTTAAATAGGCAAAAACTTGTGTGAGATGGTTTCACGGGCCGTATTTTGTGAGGCAGTTCTCTTATTTGAGTCATCCGTGAAAAAATATTATTTTTTATGCTAAGAGTATTACTTTCTATTGTGAATATCGGTAGAGTTGACCCGTCTCACATATAACGATTTGTGAGACCGCCTCACAAGAGACCTACACATTTAAATATTCAAATTCCTTTTTTTCCCCCAAGGCACACCATTTTAGAACAAAAAAATTGAAGTATTTCCATGCACTGACTTAAAATTATTCATATTCCACGTATAAAATAATCATGCCTGTCTCTAGCTAGAATTAATTTTAAAACAATTAATTAATATTATATCCGTTTGATACCCAAATCTAAAACAAACAATTTTCCAATACACAAAAAAATTCGAAAATTTATACGAATGCCATTAAAAAAACAAACTATTAATTCCTGATCATAAATTTCGGCTTTTATAGTTATTTACATTTCTCAAACAGATTTGAAGAACCAGCGCAAAATATTGTTTTGTCAAATACATGAGCTCTAAGCCGCTGCGAACAAATTTAAAAACCAAAAACTTTTGTAAAACGATCTTATAAGTCAATTTTATGAGACATATTATTTAATTGAATCATTTTTTAAAAATATTAATTTTTTATGTCAAAAACATTACTTTTTATTGTAAATATATACATGATTGACTTGTTTCATGAATAAAGATCAATATGATCCTCTCAAAAATAACTTACTTAATTTTTTTTTTATTTTTGTTAAAAACGGTCCGCACGGATCTAAAGTAATATGGGTAGAACAGTAAATATTGACTTATTTATGGAACTATTTTAGACTTATTTGTTGAACTCTTTTTTGTCTGTAAAATATACAAGTCACGTAGGTGTCCATTTATCGTCCCTTGTAATCTAAATTTACTGGTAGATTGGTGACACCGCGTCTTCTTCAAATTTAATTCATATATGCGCCCAGCCGAAAATGTCCACAACACGGCTCATCAATCTAGATATATAGACTGACAAATTATATATATCAAGTACATCGATTCACGTATTGCGTACTTGTACAATATTTTTTATAATTAATTAAATTTATATTTAAATGAGAATCGAAATATAATTATAAAAAATAGTAAAGAACTACAGTGCACTTTGGATTAAAAAATAGATAAGAAAAAGAAATGAAAAAATGTCCTAATAAGAATTGAACTTAGAACTGTGAATAGATTTTTAAAAATATGTTTTTTATTATAAATATAGATTGAATATATCTCACAAGATATCTACTCGATTGTATTTCAATCTCAAATTCAAAATCTCGATTTAAATTAAAATACTTTGTGTCATATTAGCTTACGATTATAAGCCATCTGCAAAAACTTCAGAGTAGGTTTCATTTGAGACGGTCTCACGAATCTTTATCCGTGAGACGAGTCAACCCTACCGATATTCAATAAAAAATAATACTCTTAGCATATAAAATAATATTTTTTAATGGATGATCCAAATAAGAGATTCGTCTCACAAAATACGACCTGTAAGACCGTCTCACACAAATTTTTGTCAAAATTTCAACCATCTTTTTCTTTACCATCGAGATTTCGTGACCTAACAATTCAACATTATTTCGATATAATTTTTTATTAGAATTATTTAGAAATTCGAAGTTCAAACTTTTCAATAACATTAAATATGAAATAATATTTTCAAGATTTGATACCACACTATTTTAAGGATCATAAATAGAAAAGAAAAAGAAAAAGAAAAAGAAAAAGAAAAACTTTCATAACTGTTAAAAAGGAAGAATGAGAAATATATATTAAGAAATTGGAACATGCTAAATAAATGAACATGTTCAAGTGAATGAGTTACCAGGTAATGAGTCAGTGAATCCTAAGAAGTTTCAAATAATAATGACAATTTTTTTACATTTACTTGCTTTACTACAAAATCGCACACTTTAATCATAAATTAATATTTTCTCCCTCGCTTTAATTTAATTTATTTGAAATCAATTTTCTCATACAAATATCATAAGCTAATTATTTTAATAATTCTTCCTAAAAATATATTATAGATAGTATAATTGTGTTCCAACTACCTATTTATTATAAAATAAAAACTCATTAGATAAATTAATCTTGATTCTTTTAAGTGTGTCAAAAATGTATCTATTAAATAATTAGTCAGGATTTTTAACTATCTAATACGATTTTTTTTCTAAATTATCTCTTTATATCTCGTTTTATTTTTATATTTGGCTACAAATTTATATCCAAAATTCATCCGAGAAGATTAAAATCGTAGGTTGCCAAAATTACTATGTAAAAGGTCAAAACTGTTAACGGCCAATCTGTACAAAATAAAATATCTGAATATCATTTTTAAAATTTTTAATTTTATCTCTACAATATGATCACTCTGAAGTCTATTTACGGATAATATAGATAAGCCAATATAAAAAAAAAAAATTAAAACTATCTCATCATGATTTGAAACACAACCACCACTCTTCAAAACTGTTGAAATTATAAGTTAAACAAGTTTAATTTTATGTTGTATTTTAATATTATATATATCATAATATAATATTATCTCAGAAAACCCCATGCGATAATCATGATTATAATTAATATAAAAAGCAGTCACGAGATTAAAAGTAAAAATAACTTCAATAAATTTATATTTATACAAAAAAAAAAATATGCTCATGAATATGTCATGTTAGTGGAACGATTCGGGGTGATGAAAATAATCAGTTTTGTATGATAGGTTATTGGATCGGTTTCGGATTTATTAGATTGAGAGTATAACTCAATTTAAAACCGGAAATAATTATATTATTTTAGGATTGAATCATATTAAATCGAACCAAATTAAGATCAGTTCCGGTTTTATTCAACTCCTAACATGCTTAATTATTTTGTTATATGCCTCGTTAAATAAATAACTACTTATTTTTCGACGTTGTTACAACAAAAAGCACATTTATTAATTATTATTTTTACGTATAATAAAAGGTCTCCCTTTCTCTGTGAAACATCCTCCTGTATGGTATTTGAGATAGAGATAGAGATAGAGATAGAGAGAGATTATCTCTCATTAATTTTTTCTCACAATTTTAATCTCTTCTGAATTCTCCCCAATCCTCACAAAACTTTCCTCTGAATTTCTCAAGTGGAATGCATTGAATTCTTTTACCATCAGACTTCACAATAACGTTTCTGGATTATTTACTTTTTTCTGCGTCTGTTGTTTAGAGAATCTCCCTGGCCTGGAAGCTTACAGATTTATTTATAATTTTTTCCCACTTTTTTTTCGATTTTTCTTGTTGAACTCGATTCCTGTTTATGAATCCGATCATCGGCTGAGGGTCGGGTTTTTTTTTTCTTTATCGGATATAAGAGGTGCCCATCAAAATTCTTGGGCCAGAGCCGATAAAAAAGGAACACAACTTTTCAGATTTTTCGTTGAAAAATCCGAATATTTTGATACCTGGGTCTCATCAAGATTAAATTTCCTTCCCTCAACTGTGATAAAAACTCCCTTTTTTTCGTTTAAAATTCCCATTTAACAAGGCCTCGGGAATTGAATTTTCGTCATGGCCAACAGTTCGGTGATTCTTGATAAGTGGAGGGAGTATTTCAGGAGGGCTAACTGTGATATCTTTAGTATAATCGAGCAAGCAATCATGGTTGCGGCCTCTGATTGCCCCTACGACTTCAAATTAAACAGGGATCGAATTGCTGAGATGCTATTCACATGTAAAGTTACCAAATGTTTTGGTTGCGATAAAATTGAATTGGCTGTGCCAAATGTAAAGGGTGCTGAAAACAGTGGGGATAAGCGTAAAAGTGTGACTGAGGCTGTAGGGAGTAAAGATTCAAAAGAAAGCAAGGTGAATAGCTGCGTAGATCACAGGGAGATAATAGAGATGAATGCGAATCAAGTTAGTAATTACAGCTACGGGGAAGCTGAAGCTTTGAATGATGAGATTGATGAGGAGTCTCAGTTATATGAGGAGGTCATGAGGATGAAGGAAATTCTCGAGAACACTGAAGAAGAGGTTTGATTTTGTTTCTGAATTATTGTTTTTCGTCAAGATGCTTTTTTATTGATGATTCATTTAATTTTAGCTGTAATCTTTTGCTTGTTCTTGGGTTGGCCAAGATATCTTCTGGTTTGTGATATTTATTCTAAATTTTGTGCCCAAATGTATTGATACCTTAATACCTTTGTTATGGTAGAATTTAGAAGTGCGTTTGCTTCCTTATTGATTGTTTGGTTAGGCTATCTCGTTTGATCGTTGCCTCTCTTGTTTCTTGACAGTCTGACGTGTTATTGTTTGATTCCCTGAGGAGGCTTCAGCTTCTGCCTTTGTCTGTGGAGATTCTTAAGGTTTGACTGGAACTATTGCCGGCTATAGATAATCGCCTTTCGAGTTCTTTCAGAATTATCTATGCTTCTCTATTCTTGTCACATTTTACTAGTGCTGTCTAACTTTCTTGTTTCTACTTCAGGCTACCGAGGCTGGAAAATGTGTTAATGCTCTACGGAAGCATAGATCTAAGGAAATTCGGAATCTGGCTAGGACTTTAGTTGGGTAGGTGCTCTTTGCTCTACTGTTATTGATGTTTGATGCTTAACTTAGTTGGATTGATATGATACTAGATTGCTGTGACGTATATATATTAATTTACTGTATTCGTGTTACATGATTGTGGACTGTACTAATTAGTCCCAAGTCTTTCAGATTGCATTTTATTTCTTATTCATGTTTGTCGAAATTTTTTAACTTGGATCTGCGATTTGAGTGGTTCCTTTTATGTCTTTTTTTCCATTAAGGAGTTTGAAATATCTTGTATTTTATATGATAAAATCGCTTTTGCTTACTGCCTACACTCATTGTTTCGAAACTCAGGGATTGGACGGTTATGGTTGATGCCTGGTTTAGTTCTACAGAAGCCATTGCAGGTAGCAACTTGAAGATGTTTCTACCATTCATTGCATCTAGAATTTTCTTTTCATGTCTTGTTTTGAACTATTAAATTTTTTATGTCTCGAAGGTGCAGAAGTAGCGACTGAGTCTGTGAAAACTTCTGTCGTCGAAGAAGAGGAGGAAGGGCTTCCATCTCCTCCACTAGATGAAGGAGCTTTCTTTGCCACTCCTTCTTCGATGGAGCTTTCACAGGTGTCGTGTCTTCTCTTTGTTTATTATAAAATGTTCCAAAGTATGGACGTTTTCGTTGTGGACTGACAGATCTTTCTTTATGTTACATTGTTCCTCCTTTGCGACTGGTACAGTTCTTTGATGGCATGGATGATGATGGAAGTGAGTTTCTTCTTTCGGTTTTGCTATTCAGTTCTTTATTTGAATTCCTCGCAACAAAGTGAACTAAAGAGGTTCATGATTTTTAATGGGAATGTTATTTCAGATCCAAGAAACAGTGAGGCATTCAACAAAAACAGAGAGAATGGCAGAAGACCAAGACTTGAGAAGCCCGGAATTCCCATGTTTAAGCTTCCGAATCTTGATGATTCAAGGGCTGCTGCAAAGGACAGAAAGGATGAAAAAACGAGAAATCAAGAACCTAAGTTGATTAAACAACCAAACAGGCCTCGCAGTACCGAATCGGGACTGCGCAGAACAAAACCAGACAAAGACGAGACCCCGAAGAAACCAATGCAACCTCAACAAAAGATGGTATTACAGATAGATTTATGATCATTATCGTGTCCTAGCGGTTCTGATCTTCATTCTTACTGCGTTAATCTTTTTGTTATTCACAAGAAGTTGAGTGACAATGAGGACTCAGTTCAGATGAAACTGGAGGTCACAAAACGGAAACTTCATGAGGGTTATCAAGCGGCAGAAAATGGTTAGCTTCCCCTACTTTGAGCCACATGAGTTTATCATTTTCATAACTGATTCCATCATCTTGTACTTGTCAACAGCCAAGAAACAGAGAACAATACAACTAATGGAGATTCACGAGCTCCCAAAGCAGAATCTTGCACAGAAGAGTCAGAAAACCAGACCTGGTAGCCACCACAACAGGCAACATTGGGCAAACGGGCGGCGGTGAATCGCTGACTCTAATCCAAAATTCATCATCTTTCTTACACCTCCACCCATAACATGCTTAAGTGTACCGCTAACTGTCTGATCATATGGTTTCGAGTTGCTTATGAACTGTATACTTTGAGTGATTGATCGGTAGAGCAGGCTTTTGCTGTGCTGATAAAATTAGCCTTCACAGCAGAAACCTGATGGTCGAACTTTTAAAGAGAATAACGACGAGTTGGAGTTAGTCATCGAGTCTAGGCCTTTTTTCCCCTAACTTTATTTTCACGTAGTCGAGTGCATTTTATATGATTACAATGCCAATGTTACATTAAAACATTTGAACTTGAAAAAATTATTGAAAAAGATTTATACTTATTTTAGTTGTTGAGGTTATGCATGCTTGTCTTACTTTTGACAGCCATGTGTTATTTTATATGATAGAAGTTGCAGTTAGATTATTTTGCAAGTTAAGACCATGTTGCATTTGTATGTCTTTTATGGAATTTCTTTGAAATTTTCCTGTTTTGTGTGCATATATTATCAGAAAAATAGATAGTTAATATCCGTAATAATTATTTTTACTTTCTTGTGACAAATAAACAATTAATTTTGGTGATATAGTTGGATGTTGGGTTAGGTCAACTTCCTACGAAAGAAAAAATTATTGTTGACTTTTGGCTCTCTTCTTTTTAATACTTTAAATAAAATAAATGAATAAATAATCAATCAATTAATTAAACCCTTGAATTGTTAATGGCCAATGACATTACCAAGTTTAACAATTTTACCAAATTTATTAGCCTCTTTTCCCTTTTAATTATGTATATATGTATTTTTAGGCACACACCCAAACGGATAGTACTCTATTACCTTCCAAAAGGAACACTCCATTATATTTTGTCGTATACGTAAAATCACTTAAATTCAAAATACATAATTTGGTCAAATTTTGATCACTAATCATATAAAACCTAAGCTGCGGGGGTGTGGGTGTATATATATATATATATATATATATATATAAAACTAAAAATTAAATTTGTAAAAGGGTGGTGAAATATTATACAATTACATGTAAATTATTTCTTAAGAGCATATAAAATTTAACTGAGGCCCCCTACTTTCCCAATTCTACGCGTATCATATTTGACCAGTTCCACTCCCATTTTGAATCAATTCACTGGACCCGCCCGCGTATATGGATTCCACACGTACAACTCGATTGTTTTTTTTTTTTTTGGGTCTTGATTTCTAAGATAAATTACTTTAATTTTTATTATATGTATATTGTATATATCATTTATTATATTATCACATTAATCAAGCGACGCCGGAGAGCCACAATATAATTTTCCAATTTTAAGCTAATATTTTATATTTCCGTCCTCTAAAAATTAGGGGCTGTGATTTCAGGATCTAGGGTTAATGATCCAAGTTCGAGGATTATAAACATAGTTTTTCGACCATGAATCTGAAAATATAACAATGTTTTAGATAAAATTGTAATAAGAATATTATTTTTGAACGTGATGAAAGTGAATTTATATAATTGTGAATAATGTGGATATACAGTATGTATTTCCTGAAAATTAAAATATTTTTGGTAATGAAATTTGGTGGACCATTCCCTTTATTATAGGAAATGAAGAAGGTCCCATGATTTGATGCTTCATAATCAAAAATAATAAATTATGACTTATAAATCAATGAAATAAGCGTGACGGTAACACTTGAAATAAAATAAAAGTATTTATCTAATGCTAAAAATATAGCAAAATGATACGAAAAAGTGTGTGGCATTTGGCAATTGGCATTGAGTTATTTGATTCTCATTTTGTTGCATTTGAGATCCCAAGTGATAAAGATTGAATTCTTATTCTTTTATTCTCACCCAATCAAATTCGCTGCCCCCAATCTCTAAATACCGATTCCATATATTTTTTGGGAAAATATATGGTAATTGAAATCTTGAATGCCATCACTTATTCCACGTTTCGAATTTGAAAATTGGCATCTCGTTTATTTTTGTTCATTTTATATAACATACCAAATAAAATGTTCACTCTCTTAATTTGTTTGGAATCATTCCAATCCCAAATTTTACATAAATTAATAAATGAAAATTCGTGAGGTTGGCAATATCAACTGATTCTCAAAACCATGCTTTTTCAATGAAATTGACCCAAATGTCTCGTCCTAAACAATTCAGAGGAGAAAATTGTAAAAAAATAAATAAATAAAAATCGCATCGATTAATTATTCAATGACTCGTGAGTCCTTAGCCTCTCCCATCCGGAATCAGTAAATATTTGAAAATTGAACATACGACTTCGATTGATTATAATTAAACTAATAAATAAGCTTCGAATTGATTAAAATATTGGAGAGAAATATCTATTAATTATTTAGACAACATGTTTTGTAAAATACCATAAAGATATCGACAAAAATGAGGGGGAAAAACATGCACGGCTCCTATATATCTCCGTTTTACGACAAATATATGAGTTGAGGTAGCTTGATTTTCTTTGTGTACATTACCCAATTATTAGGTAACCCTAGTTTGAAATAATTAGGGAACTTGTAAAATTAGAATTCGCAATTTGAATCCAAACCAATTGATCCCACAAATTCTCTTTCCTACTTAATTTTTTTAAAAAGAATATACGTACATGTAACGTTGATTTAAAAAGTATAATATTTACAAAAAGTGTGATTATATTTGTTAGACTCCTTATTTTGTTATTATTTTTCATAAAAATAATAGTAGTATAAGAACGGGATTTTTATATATTAAAATTTTTTATAATAATTATATCATAATAATTAGTATCCTATAGTATACAATATAATAGTAATTTTAAATTGAAAAAAAAATATTAATTATAAGCTCACTAGTTTTAAAAGTGCATATTACATTTAAAACACGCTAAAAAAGATAAGTATATTATGATAATCAAAAAAATTATTGTGATACGGTCTCATAAGTCAATTTTATGAGATGAAAACTTTTTAAGACAGTTTCATTGGTTAATTTTGTCAGACGTGTCTTCTATTGGGTTACTTGTGAAAAATATTATTTGTTATTGTAAATATGAGCACAGTTGATTCATCTCACGAATATAAATATGTAAAATCGTCTCACAAGATACATACTCTTATATTAATATGCCTCTGTATAATAGGCAGTATGCATACAGATTATTAAATATGGTTTAACTTCAAAGTACCTATTAATTTGTATTATGATCGGTCATTCAATTTTTTATATTACAACGAGGGGTGGTCAAACTCACTTATCTGTGGGTTGGAAGAAGTTTACGTCATTGAGTACCTCATCAGTCCTTCAATTTAAATAGTTATTGCGATCGATTCTCTACTGGAGAAATTTTCGAATATTTCGCCTCATTATTTATTTATTTATTTATTTATTTTGTGAAATAAATAAAACCCTACGATGAAATTTTAAGTTGATAATGTGAATTGGAAAAAAAATTAGAGTGAGTGAGTGAGTGAGATGGTGTCGACAAATTAAAATGAGATGCGTGCGAAAAATTTTGTTTAAGGTATAAATTTATGTGAGACGGTCTCACGAGTCATATTTTGTTAGACATATATCTAACTTGGGTCATACATGAATAAATATTACTTTTTATACTAAGAGTATTACTTTTATTGTAAATATCGGTAGAATTGATCCGTCTCACATATAAAGATTCGTGAGACCGTCTCACAATAGACATATTCAAAAATTAACACGAAATGATAGATGAGAGAAAAATGAGTTCCGAGAATGATTCAAAACTATTTTACTCATAAATAAAAACTCTTATATGTAAGATATAATAAAATTTATAGATAGAAAGATTGAGATATTTATCTTAATATATGACATCATCACTCTTTAACTCGATCATTTTTTACCATCTTTCATTATTTACATAATAGTTTTGATTGTGCTTAAAAAGCATTAATATGACTCATCATTTTCTTTCAAAGACGGTTCATGAAAGTGGATTTTAGCCGATTGTGCTATTCGAACGAGGAATAAACAATTTGTTGTCTATAACATTTTCCAAATATAAAATTTCCATCTAAAATATATTTAATATTTAATTCACACACATCTTAAATAAACTGATTTTATGTTAATTTGGTAACTCGTACACCTCTCACGTGGCATTCCATGTGATGCCCCACTTTTCGACTTGAAAAAAAATAATTTAGTGTATTTAAAAAAATTTAAGATAAAATACAGATTTTGATTTTTTTTTCCTGCAAGATATAATCTCTCGACACAAATAAGACCTCGAAAAGGATTATTTATTTGGACAAAAACGATGTATTTGTCAAATTAATGAATTTAGTAATGATATCCATGTGTATGGTTCGTTGTTGCACATGAAAACTCAATCCTAAAGCACGTGGCTTGATGCATACAATGCTAAATCATGTATCTAAATCAACGGCAAAATCCCTTATCCTATAACCCACAACCACATTTCCATTACGCCAACTTATATTTCATAATTATTGTGCAAGATATTTATAAAAAAGAAATATAATTTAATTTTTACGTAAAATAGATTAAAAATGTGAATTATTATATATAGAGAAATGTTGAAGTGAGTGGGAAAGGGATAGCCCCTCTTGAACTTTGAACCTTCAATCACCAAAATAAGAACTTGGCAAATTAATGGAAAATGTTGAACGGTGGCCCTAATGTACACTTTGAATTTGGGACAACCTACAATAATGAGCTTTGACAAGCATGCAATTCGAATTATGATATAAAAATAAAAGCATATATATATTTCTTGAGGGAATATAAAGGCCTATATATGATATTCCATCGTTGGTCGCTGAAATTTTAAGTATTTTTAACAAAAAATATGGTTACTTTATCTTTCATTTGTGATGCTTCCGAAAATGGAATGTGGCAGCATTGAATTTAGTTTTATTTGTCAAATTAAGATGGTTTTGACCATATATTTCATATACATTCAAAAGCATTTTGTCGTAACTATGAAACATGACGAAAAAAGTTGAAATAATAGGTAAATATTGTAATCATTTATGGAAGTAATCAAAAGTTCAAAACTCGAGAACGTCCACTAGTAATGCCGTCCTCAGGGTATCGATAACCCCTTCAAAATTGTGTTGTTTCTCAAGCTTGTTATGATGATAATTTAGCCATGTTATTATTATGACAGTAATGCAAGAGGGTAGCGATATTTATTATCAATGCACCTCATTCCATTTGGTTCAACACAAATTGCATAACCAGTAGTATTGTCTACAACATATCATCGAAGATTCACAATAATACTCCAAACCGAACACTAAACAGAAACTACAATCCCCAATAGTGATCACGATATTCCTCCCATTTTCTTGTAGCTACTAATAGCAGATTCGGAAGATGGATACCAGGTAGTTTTTGAACCTTCCATGCAGAAATGTACCGAACACAGATCAAGATAGTAGATTTTCCAAACACTGATGTAAAGCAGAAAAATTTCCCAACGCTGATGAAAAGTTGAAAAATTGGACGGTTTTCATCTCACATGTGCGCCTCTTCCTCTTCTTCCTCGTCCACATAATCCTCTTCATCATCGGCTGTAGCATCCTGGTACTGCTGGTACTCAGAAACAAGGTCGTTCATGTTGCTCTCAGCCTCAGTGAACTCCATCTCGTCCATCCCTTCACCTGTATACCAATGCAAGAAAGCTTTCCTCCTGAACATAGCAGTGAACTGCTCGCTCACTCGTCTGAACATCTCCTGAATTGAGGTTGAGTTGCCAATGAAGGTGGATGCCATTGAAAGTCCTTTTGGTGGGATGTCACAAACACTTGATTTCACATTGTTTGGAATCCACTCGACAAAGTAGGAAGAGTTCTTATTTTGAATGTTTATCATTTGTTCATCTACTTCCTTGGTGCTCATTTTTCCACGGAACATGGCTGAGGCTGTGAGGTAACGTCCATGGCGTGGGTCAGCAGCACACATCATGTTCTTGGAATCCCACATTTGTTGAGTCAGCTCTGGAACAGTTAGGGCACGGTATTGCTGGGAACCACGAGAGGTTAGAGGAGCAAACCCCACCATGAAGAAGTGCAGACGGGGGAACGGAATCAGGTTGACAGCTAGTTTTCTTAGATCAGAGTTGAGTTGACCGGGGAATCGAAGGCAGCAGGTAACACCACTCATAGTTGCAGATATTAAGTGGTTAAGATCACCGACTGGATTAACAAGGAAAAGCATAATGATGTAAGGATATTCCTTTGCCGTTTAAAAGAATACAGCTAGTTGCCGTAAGAATTCGTGCTTTTCAGAAGACATGAGATGTTGCTAATTAATACGCTATTAACATCTAACAAGGCAAAAACATACTAAGTAGACATAATTTTGAATATAAAATTCTACGCCACAACACCAGCCAAAAGGAAGGATGTATGTTATTCAAGGGAAACAAATAAACAGAATAATACCAAACAGATGCTTTGGTTGCATGAAAATAGAACAAGAAGCACTGAAATATTGTCAAGAAGACATATAACACCAATGGAACAACCAATAATGTTGTCCCGGTGTGAAGGGGCTCACTCTACAGAAAATTTAATGAATCCTATATAACGTTTGACATGGTCATCAATAGTGGTAGTGTCGTCATAACATTAATTTTATCATGACAAAGATGCTGAAACATGGAGAATATCCCAACACTTAATTCCCACAGCATAAAATTATTCGATGCCTCTGCATAATTTGTTCACTCATATTACTAGTTTCAAATGTAAAGATAACGACCTATAAAAGCAAGGGCAAAAACACACGCGGACAAAAACCAGAAACATTGTAAATCACTAAGGAATGCCCCTTAGGAATATATTAATAGCAGATCAGATTTTTTTTAAATATAAAAACATTCAAGGGGTAAAAATGCAAAATGAAATGCAATTTTGGTGAATTATACTCACAGCTAGGAGTGGTAAGTTTGAGTGTCCTAAAACAAATATCATATAAAGCTTCATTGTCAAGCACCATGCATTCATCTGCATTTTCAACAAGTTGATGCACCGAAAGAGTGGCGTTATAGGGCTCAACCACCGTATCTGAAACCTTTGGTGAAGGGAACACTGAGAATGTCAACATCATCCTATCAGGGTATTCTTCCCTGATCTTTGAGATCAACAAGGTACCCATTCCCGAACCAGTTCCTCCACCAAGTGAGTGACACACTTGGAAACCTAGAAGCAAGATTTAAACTTTCAGGCGACCTCATCAAAGTCCAATAAAATGTCGTCAAATTTTTCCAAAACGAGAAATCTCCACAAATTATGAATCCCGGTCGTAACTAACAAAGAACCAAGTCCAGAAAAATCAATAATTTACCTTGAAGGCAGTCACAGTTCTCAGCTTCCTTCCTCACAACATCAAGAACTGAGTCAATCAGCTCAGCACCCTCAGTGTAATGCCCTTTGGCCCAGTTGTTTCCAGCACCCGATTGGCCGAACACAAAGTTATCAGGACGGAAGATCTGGCCGTATGGACCAGTACGGACACTGTCCATGGTCCCAGGCTCGAGATCCATGAGCACGGCACGAGGCACAAACCTCCCACAAGACGCCTCATTATAGTAAACATTGACACGCTCCAATTGCACATCGGATGTTCCAACATATCGTCCAGTTGGATCTATGCCATGCTCATCACAGACAACCTCCCAGAACTTTGAACCAATCTGGTTGCCGCATTGCCCTCCCTGGACGTGCAGGATTTCTCTCATTGTTCCTGTATAATTCATAAAAATTCTCAAAAAGAAACACATGATCATTTATCACATCACAAATGGACGAATCAACTGATTAAGTTGTTTGTCGAGATAAACAACTTTAATAATTGAAAGATACATGAAGGAGTATCTACAATCCCGGTAAATTATACAATTTCCTGAAGGGAACGATAAAACGTAAAATTTCCACTACAAGTAACAATATTTTGAAGTCCCAATCCATATTACAGCAAAATTCGAGATCTAACGAGATGAAAACGAAAATCAAACCTTAATCCGCAAAATAAAACAAGTCATAACATGTATAAACACGCATATACATTCTGCCTGAAGTAACAATAAACTATTAGATATTGCACAGATCTAGCCATACAGCAAAAATATTGATGTCGTTGTATCATAAAATTCTCAAATACAAATCGGATCTACAAACAGCACGATGTCAAAGTCATAAGAAACCACGAAATGCTGACAATCGTCTAGATCTACCAACATTTCGACTTCCGAACACATAAACTTTCAAAATCGACTTGACAAAGTAATCTAAGCGTAAAATCAAGGAATATCTTCTCTAACATCAGCAATCAACGTTCATACACGTAAAATTATGAGAAATTCCTTTATGAAAACATAAACATCGCGAGCAGATCTAGATCTTACAGAAAATACCTTCGAATTCGAGAAGAGAGACTCTGAAATTGCAGAGGCAATCGAGTGAGTGATATCTACTCAATCGATGAGAGTGAGTGAGAGAGCGTGTGAGAAGAAATGTTTGCCACACCGAGGGATTTTATCTGTGTGGCAAGAGCCATCAGCGGCACAGGTTGTTTCCCTCCTAACGCTATTGGTTATTGACGCCGTACGATTGCGAAAATCGACGGACGAGATGAAATCAGGGAGTATAGCAACAGAATTTTATTTTTTTTTTGAGAAGGGGGTTTTCGATTAAAATCTTAAAGATATATTCACTAGCTGTGGCTGAAACACACGCTATGATCTTAGGGGAATTAATAGCCTACGTGGAGTTATTCGATTTGTTTACATGATGCGCGTGTAGGAAATATGATTGAGGCGAGTGAAGTACGCCGATACTGTTGGATAGAAGCAGACACAACTATGGTTGCAGGCGGTCACGTGATAGATAATTGTTGGCATGTGCCATGTGGCCCGGAGTAAATAAATATATTATTAGTTGTTGCATATAATGCGCTGGTTTTTTTTTTTTATAATTAAAATCTATATATAATTAATTAATTATAACCTTGAGTTTTAATTATAATTCTATCTCAAAATTAAAACGGAAAGTTTTTATTTTAAATTTTGTAACCAAATTCGAAACGCTATGGTTTGTTTTCAATTCATTTATAAATGGGAAGTGAAAATCCTACATAACCGAGTTAGTAAATTTTTAAAGTTCCAAGTAATTTAAATTACTATATTCGTATAATTGGATATTATTATTTTTAATGAAAAGTAAACATTTACGATATTTAAAGCATAATCGTTAAAGAATGAAATTTAATTAATTAATTACTTAGCATGTCATTATTTAAAAAAATAATTGCACATTTCCCGCCACACTTTAAATTAATTTCAAATTTAAACAAAAAAAGCTTTTATACACGTCACCTAAACCTACCAAATTTCAAAAACCAACACGTTTAAATAAATTACCTGTTTTCTTAACTCTGCTAAAATGTTGTTTGAAATTTTGCCTTCTCTTATTAACATGTAAGCATAGTTTGATACATGTTATAGAATAAACATGTGAAATAGGATAAATAAGATGTATAATATTATATTTAATATTTGGTATGATTTTATTAAGAGTGATTAAATTTATATATTAGATTGTAATGACAAAATTAACCTTATCATAATAAATTTTATAATTTCAAAGTTGTTGCTTGAGTTCATATTTTTTATCTGTTCATAGGCCGATAGTGCTTGCATGATTTATTTATTTTTACCTAATTTTATATATTATATAATATGATAATTGAGTCTTTGATTTTATGAGTCAAGTCAAATATCAATTTTTAAGGTTAATCGATTGATACTAATAATTTTATTGATATTTATAAAAATTATTTATATAATTATCTCCAAATTATTATATAATATATAAAAATAAATAAAAATATTTATTTGATTTTAATTTCTACCTACTAGCATAGATTTATAAAAATAATTTATAAATTAGGGGCAATTAAGTCATTTGTAGTATATTTGATCATTAAATTAAAATTATCACACCTAATAGAAGAGACATTTTATCCTTCTAAAAAATTATTTATCAAGGGCCCATAATATTATCATGGGATTTTTAAAAAGGTATCAAAAATGTGATAAGGAGGATTATTTATCAATCACTTCCTTATCCCATGTACCAAACTATGCCATAAAATATTGGTTCGAGGCGTAGTTGGGATTTAATTTAATCAATTGGATTTCAAGCACCATCATTAATCGTCATTTAACTTCAATTAATAGCAGGATATGGTTTGAATTAGCAACATCATATATATATATATATATATATATATATATATATATATCACAAACTTTTTCTTCCAACTTTACCCTTATATGATACTAATATTACACTTTTATTTTTTTTATTTCAACAATTCAAATATCAATTTATTCTCTCCATAATTTGTCAAATTTCACTTTAATCCATCGATAATGATAAAAAAGACTGTACACACACGCATATCGTGTGCATAGTAACTAGTATTTTATTAAGGTCGAGAGCATGATAGTAACCACATAAGAAGGACACTAACTTTTTCTTCCAACTTTACCCTTATATGATACTAATATTATACTTTTGTTTTTACTTTTTAAATTTCAAGACACTTATTTTTAATTTTTTATTTAAATAATTCAAATATTATTTTAGTCCCTCCATAATTTGTCAAATTTCACTTTAGTCAATCGATAATGATAAAAAAACTGTACACACACGCATCGTTAAAAGATGCTTCAACAGTGGGTGGGACATGGGTGGAATCCCTAAAGAGATGCTTCAACCACCTGGCTACCAAATGCCTGAGAGATAGCTTCTATTTCTGTAAACTTCTTAAATATCAAGGAGAAATGATTTGAGAATTTTTGTGTGTATGACATGAGACACAAAGATGCAGTCTTCTGCTACAAACGAAAGGTTCTTGAAACAAATTCCGAAAAAAAAAACACAACGAAAAGTTCAAATATCTTTATCCCTTGCTCTAAAATCAAGATACCAGGAGTACCGCGTACATCAAGCACCAACTGTTATATGTTAACGGAGTAATCAAAACTAAGAGGCTGCTGACTGACGGGCGCCTACGACAGATCAAAGAAATGTGTTAGCTGCGTATAGTTGGGGTAAAAAATAATAAGCAGTTTCAATAAGATCATACTGCATTGTTGTACACACCCTAATGACAAAAAGATGTAGACAGAGTATTAAGTTACCACACAACAGAACTAACAGCATTCCTGAAATGGAATCACACTAAGAATTTATGTTTGTACATTCCCAAGACACAACTATTTGGTATAGTTTCACACTTGAAGCACAAGGATTTGAGGTGGTGTCTAAATAATTGGGCAATTCACAATTTAGGGAGCGAATTCATGCCAAAAGTAGCACTCAAATCAGTGGTTCAGAAACCCAAACCCCCGTCCAATATGTGACTAAATATATTGAGTGGAAGAAGTGAAGAACAAATTGGAAATCTCCAGCCACAATCTAGAAGGTCCACGGTAGGTGCAGCCATTGTTGATTCTCCAATGGCTGCCATCGTCAATTCACACCAATTAACATGTGCAGAATATCCTCTATAAATAGAGGCTTCAACTTGTTGTTTAAATCATCTCATTCCCAGTTGAGGAATCCTAATCCCAAGTAGAGGAGATTGAGAGTGCTGTGAGATCCGAGAGTTTTTATTTTTTTCTGTAAATTAAATCTATGAATTGAATAGATTGATTTTTCTCTCAAATTAGTTTGATCTTTGATAGTTTAATTCCCAACAAGTGGTATCAGAGCCTGGTTAGAGGTATTAGCCATCAAAGGAGAGCTCTCTGTGAAAAATTCGATTTCGTGAAAGTGTCTGAAATCTTGTTTTGATTATACCACGACGTAGCTCTCGTTCCCACGAGTCTACCGGTATTTTCAGATCGAAAATCGGACATCAAACGAATTTTCTGTGATTTTTCAAAAGTTCTTTATGAAGAAGATGATGAACAGTGCCCGCCATGTCATTGTCACGTAAGCGTCCAGTCAGTGCCACGTCATTGCCACGTAAGCGTCCAGTCAGTGCCACGTCATCAGCACTATTCAATTTTCTGAAAATTGCATTTTGGTCCTTATATTTTCTGCTCGTTTCAAAATGGTCCTTTATCTTTCCTAAAGTACAGAATGGCCCCTGAACTTTTGGTAATGACTTAGAGACCCCTGAACTATCAGAAAGTTATATAGTGATCCCAAAATTTTCAGCAATAGAATTTCTGACCCCGAAGTGCCTATTCCACCATTTTCGGCCGTTCCGGACACAACGGTGTACTCCGTTTTACGAGATTCAGCTCCTATTTTGATAAATAAATATTGAAGATGACCACAGAAGAGTCAACATCATATTCTGGAGCTATGATTATGCTCACGGCAACCAACTACACGCTGTGGAAACCTCGGATGGAAGATCTCCTCAGCTGTAAAGATTTGTTCGATCCCGTAGAATTGAAAGGTGAAAATCCTGATCCAACCAAAGCGTCAGAGTGGAGGAAATTAAACCGGAAATCTATTGGTCAAATCCGACAATGGATTGATCATAGTGTCTTCCACCATGTTGCACAGGAGACAGACGCATATGCTCTCTGGAAGAAGCTGGAGGACATGTACCAGGCAAAGACCGCTCGGAATAAAGCCCTGTTGATGAGGCGGTTAGTCAATATGAAGTTCAAAAGTGGAACTTCTGTTGCCGAGCATACCAGTGAGTACCAGAGTCTGGTAAATCAATTATCGTCTGTAGAGATGCCGCTTGGAGATGAGATGCAGGCACTCCTACTTCTCAGTTCGCTTCCTGATAGCTGGGAAACACTTGTAGTTTCTCTCAGCAACTCGGCTCCAGATGGCAAACTTACCATGTCCATGGTTAAGGATACCCTGTTCAACGAGGAGGCCAAGAGAAAGGATATGAGCACAGATCAGACTCATGCCCTTGTCACAGAGCCCCGAGGAAGACAACAAGAGAAACAACAAAGGGGTAAAGGCAAATGGAGAGGCAGAAGCAAAAGCAGAGGCAGATCCACCGATGGCAGAAAACCTTCGTATAAATGTCATCACTGTGGAATAGAGGGTCATATGAAGAAGAATTGCTACAAATGGCTAGAGGAGCAAGGCCAGAGCAGTTCTCAGTCGAAGAACAAGGGTGAAGAAACGCTAGTCATCATTCCTGGAGATGTAGCGTTCTGTTCGACCCATAATGAGACATGCCTTCACGTTTCAAAAGAAGACACAGAATGGGTGGTAGATACTGCAGCTTCCTACCACGTGACTTCGCACAAGGAATACTTCATGACATACAAAGCTGGTGACTTTGGAGCAGTGAAGATGGGAAATTCCAGTTCCTCTGGGATTGTAGGAATTGGAGATATCCAAATAAAGACAAGTGTTGGAAGTACAATCACTTTGAAGGATGTCAGACATGTGCCAGATCTTCGGCTCAATCTTCTTTCTGGAATAGCCCTTGACAACCAGGGCTATGATAATCATTTCAGCAATGGCACATGGAAGATGTCAAAGGGTGCTTTGATAGTCGCTCGAGGACACATTTGTGGCACACTGTACAAGACTCACATGAAGATATGTACAGACACCCTCAACGTAGCTGAGAAGGAGGGTTCTCAAAATTTGTGGCACCAGAGACTCGGCCATATGAGTGAGAAAGGGTTGTCTACCCTAATAAAGAAAGAGCTTATCATCGTTGACAAAGATGCTGCGCCAGATCCTTGCATTCATTGTCTATTTGGTAAGCAGCACAGAGTCTCATTCAGTTCCTATTCAACGAGAAGATCAGAGTTGCTCAATCTGGTACACTCTGACGTTTGCGGTCCCCTGGAGGATGAATCACTAGGCGGAAATAAATATTTTCTGACTTTCATTGATGATGCTTCTCGAAAGGTGTGGGTCTATTTCCTGAAAACGAAGGACCAGGTATTCGAATACTTCAAAATGTTTCATGTCATGGTAGAACGTGATACAGGGAAGAAATTGAAGTGTCTCCGGTCAGATAATGGAGGCGAATACACTTCCAAGGTGTTCGATGCGTATTGCAAAACATACGACATTCGACATGAGAAGACGGTTCCTCGCACCCCTCAACACAACGGTGTAGCCGAAAGAATGAACCGGACAATCATGGAACGTGTTCAGAGTATGTTCAGTATGGCTAAACTGCCAAAGTCATTCTGGGGAGAAGCAGTCAGAACCGCCTGTTACCTGATCAACAGATCACCATCAGTACCACTGAATTTTGAAGTTCCGGAGAAACTGTGGTCTGGAAAGGATCCATCATACTCACACTTAAGAGTATTTGGATGTTTGGCGTACGCACATGTATCCAAGGAGCTCAGACAAAAGCTTTATGCAAGGACCACTCCATGCATTTTCATTGGCTATGGAGATGAAGAATTTGGATACAGACTATGGGATCCAAAGAAAAAAAAGGTGATCAGAAGCAGGGACATTGTGTTCCATGAAAGCCAGACAATAGAAGACATTGAAAAACCTACAATGTCTCAGAAGTCAAATATTGGTGCTCTAAATTCAGATGCAGCACTAAACCCGTTCGATATAGTGACAGAATACATGCCAGAAGCAGAAGCTGAGGAAGAAAAAGGGGTGTTGAGCAGGGGGAGCCACAACCCACTCCACCAGATGTTCCAGGATCATCACAAGGCCCAGATGATGGTGAATCTTCTCAGACTATTCCAGAAGTTCGTAGGTCTGAACGAGGACGGATTCCATCTAGAAGATATACGGAATCCGAGTACCTTCTGCTTACTGAAGATGGAGAACCAGAGAGTTTCCAAGAAGCACTATCTCATAAGGACAAAGAAACATGGTTGTCAGCAATGCAAGATGAGATGGAATCTCTGCAGAAGAATCACACTTATGAGATCGTAGAACTTCCAAAAGGGAAGAAGGCACTAAGAAACAAATGGGTGTTCAAGATGAAGAAAGATGGCAGCGGACAAGTGGTGAAATACAAAGCACGATTGGTAGTCAAAGGATTCCAACAGAAGAAAGGAATTGACTTTGATGAGATATTTTCACCAGTAGTCAAGATGACGTCAATCCGAGTTATACTTGGCTTGGTAGCAAGTATGAACTTGGAGCTTGAACAGATGGACGTGAAGACAGCTTTTCTTCACGGAGATTTAAAAGAAGAAATCTATATGGAGCAGCCAGAAGGTTTTGAGGTTTCAGGTGATAACCTCGTTTGCATGCTTAAGAAAAGCTTGTACGGTCTAAAGCAGGCACCATACAAGAAGTTTGACTCATGCATGGCAAGTCAAGGCTATAAGAAAACTGCTGCAGATGAGTGCGTTTACATTCAGAAATTTTCAGACGAGAGTTTCGTTGCTCTTCTACTTTATGTAGACGATATTATGATCGTGGGAAAGGATGCAACGAAGATTAGTCAGTTGAAGAATGAACTCTCTAAGTTTTTTGAAATGAAGGACTTAGGACCAGCTCAACAGATTTTGGGAATGCAGATTGTTCGAGACAGAAACAACCAACGGTTATGGTTATCTCAGGAGAAGTACATTGAACGTGTGCTCGAGAGGTTCAACATGAACAACGCCAAACCAGTCAGCATTCCACTTGCCAATCATTTCAAGATGAGCAAGAGTGCATGTCCTTTATCCAAGAAAGAGATCGGGGAAATGTCATCAATACCATATTCTTCAGCTGTTGGAAGTTTGATGTATGCAATGGTATGCACAAGGCCAGATATTGCTCATGCAGTGGGAAAGGCGAGTCGTTTTCTCTCCAACCCTGGGAAGCAGCATTGGGAGGCAGTAAAGTGGATTCTCAGGTATCTAAAGGGTACTACTAAATTATGTCTTTGTTACGGAGGAGCTGATCCAATATTGGAGGGCTATACGGATGCAGATATGGCCGGAGATATTGATAGTAGCAAATCTACTTCAGGATATATCTACACTTTTGCGGGGGGAGCTGTCTCATGGCAGTCACGACTGCAGAAGTGTGTTGCTTTATCCACAACAGAAGCAGAGTATATTGCTGTCGCTGAAGTTGGGAAAGAAATGTTGTGGCTAAAGCGATATCTTCAAGAACTTGGAATCAATCAGAAAGAGTACAAGGTACATTGTGACAGTCAAAGTGCTCTCGACTTAAGCAAGAACTCCATGTACCATTCCCGTACAAAGCATATTGATATTCGATATCATTGGATACGTGAAGTTATGGATCGACAACTGTTGAGACTAGTTAAGATTCATACGAAGTAGAATCCAGCAGATATGTTGACAAAAGTGGTAACGCGAGAAAAGTTAGAGCTATGCAGAGACATAGCTGGAATGCTTGTTTTGGATATGGCTGGAGGGGGAGAATTGAAGAACTCAAATTGAAAATCTCCAGCCACCATCTAGAAGGTCCACGGTAGGTGCAGCCATTGTTGATTCTCCAATGGCTGTCATCGTCCATTCACACCAATTAACATGTGCAGAATATCCTCTATAAATAGAGGCTTCAGCTTGTTGTTTAAATCATCCCATTCCCAGTTGAGGAATCCTAATCCCATTGAGAGTGCTGTGAGATCCGAGAGTTTTTATTTCTTTTTGTAAATTAAATCTATGAATTGAATAGATTGATTTTTCTCTCAAATTAGTTTGATCTTTGATAGTTTAATTCCCAACAAGAAGTAGAACACACAATCACCAAACCTTCTTGGCATGTCAAAATCTGAAGATTGGTGTTCCATACAATTTGGAGTAAAATTGCTCAACATGTTAAACCGGACTAATACCTAGGGAAACTAACTAGTTCAAGTATGTTATGTTTATGCATCAATTGCACTTCTCCACACGTAAGGTCGCTACAGGAAAATGACCTGAATAAAAATTACATGGTCGAATAAAAAAAGCCCAGCAAAAATATTTACAGACACCATTTAAGCGCTAACTTTTCCACCACATGCAGACTGTAATATGAATTAAAATAACAAGGGCTTGAGACGTATACCTGGAAAAAGTTGTGCCTCAGTTGATCATATGAATGTGTACGTATGCATCACAGTCTGCATTGGCCATTGCATGTATAGAGCATCCCCAAAATTTTGACTCAATCCTGCTGCACAATAATGACCCATCACTAGGTTCCTGTAGTTAAGGGCAGCTGGAGGCACTGGTATACGAGTTAGCTGAGGGTACAAAGACTCATATTGGACAAATGGAGGCTGAATCTCCGGTATATTAAATTGGGCCTGAAAGAAATTTTGAGTGCTTGGGGTGTTCCTAACATATCTGCACCAAATCAACATGAAATTGGCAGTTACTGTGAAAGCAATTAAACATCATATGCACCTCGCCCTGGAGCGTATGATATCCTCTCTCTACAGAGATAGAGAGAGAAAGGGCTATTGAATCGAGAGAAGAAAAGGGAAACCCTTCTTCTTCCACTCTCCAATTGAAGATGGAATATCAATGGAATAACCGATTGATTTTTATTACAGCTTCAAGATGATGTAATAATTTATAATAATAATAACAAACAATAAGATTGGAAAAGTCAGAAAAAGGGCTGACGTTAAAATCTTCGAGATTTGTTTTCTTTTTTTGTTTTTAACAAGAATATCTATTTTGATTCTCTCTTATATATCCCCGGCATTGGGTTTTTTAAATAAATAATAAAACATTAACACAAAATATCGATAAAACAAAAACTTTAAAAATTAACAATATCTCGAGGTATGAATAGACTATTGAAAAAATTTACGATAATGCGATGTTTGAAACACATCTTTTATCTTTGAAAGATTAAAACAAATATCTTTCAAAAAAATAAAATAAATAAAGAGGCGGGGACTCAAATCTCGCCTCCTCCTTTTGTTACTGTTATTTTATTTTGTTAAATGATATTTTTAAATAATTGTCCAAATTTATATTACTTGAAAGTTTTAAATGACAGGATTTGCATTTGAAATTTTAAGCTACATGCGTTAACAAAATTAATTAAATCCAATTTTTAATTTTTAATTTTTTTTTGGACAAACGAATTATTTGTTGATCTTTTAAAATACTAAAATAAAATAGAAATTAATTTATATTTTGTGCAAATTGATACGATTTCCAATTTTTCATTCGAAAGTCCAGCGAAACCCTACCCAAAGAAATCCCCAAATCTCTCGTCCAATCATCACACAATTACACACACGGAATGCCAGATCCAACGGTGGTCGTCGTCCCGCCTCCGCCACTCGACGACGATTTCAGTTCCGGCCTTGCGATGCCGCCCCTCGACGACGCCTTCTTTTCCCAACAGTTTATGGAGGGTAACGGTTCTGGCGACAATCAAGACGACCTTGATTTCGATTTCTCATTCGACGATCTATGCCTCCCTTCTTCCGATCTCGACGAATTACTCTCCGATCCGGTCTACAACATCACACAATTAGAAAACGACCATTTGTTTGATAAAGTCAATGGCGGATCAGGTCTTAATTTGGATCAATATCACGGGGCTTTGAAATCAGATGGTCCAAACTTGCGTCATCTTCCCGTAGGCAGCGATAAGAGCTCCAATGGGTCCGGGGTTCTGGATTCGGGTTCTCCAGGTCTAGAATCCAATCAGATCTCTGGTTATTTCAATTTGGTGTCGCCTGAATCAAATGTATCAAATCCAGGGAGCTCTGGAAGTTCCGGTGGTGAAGCGAAGGGAATGAATTGCCCTTCCCCCGAATCTCAGGGTTCTGGGAATTGTGGTTCCAATGTATCTGATAACTCAAAATTTTTTGCCAGATCGGTAAATTCTATGCCAAATGCTAACATCAGTTTTATTAGTTCCGATAATGTCGATCAAAAGATTAAACTCGGGGGGCCTCCTAGTGATAATGTCTACAGTTCCATGTTAAAGAGGAAAAAAGAGAGCGATGATTTAGCAGTTTGTGATATGGATAATAATTTAGAGTCCAGGATTAACGAGTTTAAGAAATCCGAGTGTAACGTTGAGACTAACCGTAATAGCTGTAGTATCAGTGATTTGAACGAAGATGGCGATAAAAAGAAGGCTAGGTTGATGAGGAACAGGGAGAGCGCACAATTATCAAGACAGAGGAAGAAGCAATACGTCGAGGAGTTGGAGGATAAAGTGAGGGCAATGCATTCGACAATACATGACTTGAATGCAAAGATTTCATTCTTTATGACTGAAAACATTACTCTACGGCAACAAATGGGCGCTGGTGGGAGTAATGGCGCAGTCCCACTTCCTCAAATGGCACCTCCTCAACCTGGGATGTTTCCACCCCCTGGTATGATGTATCCATGGATGCCATCTGCTCCCCCATACATGATGAGGGCACATGGATCTCAAGTGCCACTGGTTCCAATCCCAAGGTTGAAATCACGACAGCCAGCCAAGATGGTAAAGGCCAGTAAAAAGGTGGAAGCTAAGAAGAGTGAGGGGGCAAAGATTAAGACCGTTGCAGGTGTTAGCTTTCTCGGCTTGCTGTTTTTTATTATATTATTTAGATATTTGGTTCCGATGATTGATATGAAATATGGAGCTGTTAGGGAGGTATTTTCTGGTGATAACAGTTATGTTGGAGGTGGATATTATGAGAATCACCATGGGAGGCTGTTGATGGCGAATGGGAGTGAACATGTTGTGAAGTATGGTGGTGAAAGAGTATCTAGTTGTAATAGTGGTGGTGCACATTGTGGTCGAAAAGGTCATGGAAGTGGGGGGGAGCCAAGCACCTGACGAGATTGTTCATTTGGGAAATGGGAGTGAACCCCTTGTTGCATCATTGTATGTTCCTAGGAATGATAAGCTTGTCAAGATAGATGGAAATTTGATAATCCATTCAGTGTTGGCGAGTGAGAAAGCCATGATATCGCAGGGTCAGGTAGGTGGTGAAAATGGTTTAGCAGTTCGTGGAGATTTGGCTCCTGCCATTCCTGTCCCTGGTATGGGAAGGAACGGTGCTCGGCTTCCCCACCTAAGGGCACTGGGTTCTGGTTCAGCAGACGAAGATGCTTTGAAGTCAAAGGCCAATGATGGCAGGCTTCAGCAATGGTTCCGTGAAGGCCTTTCTGGTAAATATTTTTTTTATATTCTTTTGCATGTGGCTTCTTTCTGTATGTGGTATTCTAGGTTATAATCCTACCATTGACTATTCACGTGGTTAATTTCAAGAGAGTTGATTCTATGCATGCAAATAAAAATATCTGTAGTTTTTCTAAGAACTCTGTTCATCCAAAGTTGTACTCATCTTTTTTGTTCTAGCATTCCCTGTTTGCAAAGGCTGGTATCTTACCTCTTTGTACGTATTGATGCAGTACAAAGTGTTACGATTTTAAATGTTTCTTTTTGCCTTGACTCCCCTTTTCCTTTTGTATGGGACAACACAGGTGTATGCAATTCATAAACAACTCGCTGGCTCCAATATATATATATATATATTGAATTATGTAGTTCTAAAAGAATCTTTTATTGATATATCTTCTGTTTTGTTTTCAAGTTGGTTGAATGATACTTGTCATGACCCATGTGAACACATTTTTGCTCAGTCTCAGAGAGAGAATATTTGCACTGTTTTCTTGCTCATGGTACACTTTCAAATTTCGTGAAGGATAATGCTAAGCTTTCCTTCAGGTCCGATGTTGAGCTCGGGGATGTGCACAGAAGTTTTCCAGTTTGATGTGTCATCAGCTTCCACCTCAGGAGCCATTATTCCAGCCACTGCCTCGAGAACCATTTCTGAACAGCAGAAAACGAAATCTACGCAGCTCAGCAAGGGAAGGACCCGCAGAATCCTCCATGGTCTTCCTATTCCCCTTCCTGGATCCTCTCACAACATTTCGGAGGAACAAGCTGGAAGACAATCACAAAACAAGAACCTGAACTTAAATAATTCAGCATCTTCTGTGGTTGTTTCTGTGCTCGTGGATCCTAGGGAGGCAAGTGATACTGACGTAGATGGTGTGATGGGAGCGAAGGCCCTCTCTCGAATTTTCGTTGTTGTTCTAATTGACAGTGTCAAGTATGTCACTTACTCATGCATGCTTCCTTTTAAGGGAGCTTCTCCTCACCTAGTGACTACTTGAGAATTGGAATAGGAGCTAGTGCTGAATCAGTTTTGTAGATATTATGCGGTAACTGTGTTTATAGTTTTCTTAACTTGCAAACTTTGATGGGAACTAGTCGGCATGCTTTGCCTTGTGGTTGAGTGTAAACATTTATTAATCAACAGAATTTATTGGTTCAAGTAGTGGATGAATCATTTATCGTATTTTTGTTATAATATTCATATAACACTATATTCAGTTGCCCGGGGGACTGGTTTGAGTGAGTCGATGTTTAGAACTGGTACCCTCTGGCTTACTTAAGACCCGAGCCCAGGGATGCTATACTAGAGCTTGACTGGCTAGGCATTGTAAATTCTCCTACTTACTCGAGCGGTCAATCATGAGCTTATATTCTAGCTGTAGTAGGTACGGAGTTTTGAGTTTGAGCTGGAAAACGTAGAAAGTGAAAAGTCGAAGAATTACCAAATTGAATGGTGTGTGAATCTATTTTCGATTGGTAAATAATAAAAGTCAAGCGCGATGATTTCTCTGAGCACCGAGTTTGAATCATTGGTGATTGAGCTCACTTTGGCTCGGGTTGTGTGGTTGGAAAATGAGAAGTTAGCTTACATATGTCTCCCAGTTCTCTCGTTCAACAAACATTCACACCACGAAGGATTCCAGAACAGCTTTTAATGTTTTCTCTGACCTCGGCCTTTTTTTTTTTTTTTTTATCGTTGACACTGGCCGTGCTTCCTTTGCTGTCCCCTTCCCAAGATTGTGTGATCCCGTGAGAGCAAATGGAGTCTCCAGAACATATTTATAGTACTGCACGATAACGTTTCCAAAAGATCGGTCATAAACATGTAAGTAAGAACAACTAATGGCAAAACCTCTCTATCATGAATCCACTATACGAGAAAACAAGAAGATCATACTGTTTGATCACCGATTTTCTCGACAGAAGTTTCAAGTAGTTCATCAGGATCATATGAATTTCCGGTGACAAAAGGGCCAAGAGAAGCAATGACTTTCTCTGGTGTCACCATCTCTTCTGTTGTTGCATCGGGTTTATTCGTAAGGCGTGTCAAAGGTGAAGCCACCACCTGAACTTTTCCTTGTTTTCCATCCTCAAACTTTACCTTCACCCATGGCTCTGCAAACTTAGGTTGTCAGTAAGTGCCCGATAATGATAATATATTAGCCACTCGCTGCTGTTTCCAAGTCGGTGGAAGCATAAACTGGTAAGACTGTACCTTTCCTGCAACCAACTATATTCAGAATTTTCATAAGCTCAAACAGCAAAAGCAATGTATTTTATAGGGGAAACGAGAAGATCGTGACATCAATATTCTGATAAAGGGGTAGAGTCTTCGGTTTGCCCTGTTCTTACAATGCCATATATATTGGCCATGAATTGTAATTCATCCGATGTATTAAATTATATCATATGAATTTGTTTGATATATATTTTGGTAAATTTCAAACATATTTTAAACTTGGGCTGAATCAGTCGTTAGGCCCATTAGTGCATTGGGTTGTCTAAGGAAGTCTTGGATTTGTATATGGAACGTGTGTGTGTCTGTATCGGACAACATGCTAGTTCGACTGCCAAAATCATGGGTGCGAAATTGTTTTCCATAAAATTGGAATAATAAAATAAACTTTATTTTATTATTCAAATACAACAATTATAAAGAGCTTTGATTATTTTGGTTAACAATATCATTTAAGATTTAATATTTGGATACAATAATAATTAAAATATAGCTTTGAATTACGCTGTAAAATTTTGTGCAAAATAATTTAATTATTTTTTAAATGAGCTTCTCTATCCAAACATCATTTTTAAGTTTTACCTTTTAAAATTATTTTGACTTTAAAAACATCTCTATCCAAACGTATTCGTAATTAATTTGGTTTTATGTTCCACAAAAATTGTTTTGCATAAAATTTTACTTTAATTAATCGATATGTATTATTTTATAATATCGAAGATTATCTCATCCATGCATAACGTGAATAATTTTAATAATTGTAATGATTTTTTATATTAATTATAATCTTGATATATTATCATGCAAGCGTTCACGTATATCTATAATTTATTTATATATTACATAGTCATACTTAATTTTCTTGTCGGGGAAAAGTATATTATTTTCACATTAACCACTTCCGGTTGGGGTACCTACACATGGATTAAGTCTCGAGGTAGTTAATTACCTTATCTTATCTTATCTTTTTTTTTTTTTTTGGAGAAGGAAATCTAAAATACCTTATCTCGTTGATTGCACTCAACATCAACTACCATATTAATTAATACATAAGCCTAATACACAATAGAATTTATAATCACTCGTTTCCTCCATTAATCAGCAATTATAACATATTATTATTATTACATAAAAAAATTTTGTGAGAACATCTAATAAGTCAACTTTTTGTGAGATGTATCTTATTTAGGTCATTCATGAAGAAATATAACTTTTTATGTCGAAATTTTTATTTATTGTTGTAAATATAAGTATGATGGACATATTTTACGGATAAAGATATGTGAGGTCGTCTCACAATAGACTTGTTCTTACTAGATAATTAAATAACCTCTATCCTCAGGATCTGGCGGTAGTTATTATAACTAGCTTTATTAATAAGAAAAGCCCTTTAAAATAAATCATATAGGCCCTAAGATACTAGGATTCTATAAGAATATTAGAAATTGAGATAAACTCCAATGTAAAAAAATTGTTGGGAATCTACATAAATTGGAAACTAAAACCAAAGGGATCAGTTAATCACAGCCCCAAATTACCCCAAACATTCTAATTTTAACTACTTAACTATCAGGATTAGCAAAGAAAGTTGCTTTTACTACCAATTTACACTGCCCATGCTATAAATTATTGGCATTATTATCAATTTCACGCTTTTAAAGACAAAGTTTAGTGATTTCATTGCTACATTAAGAACGCATTTTCCAAGTTCTACCTTCAAAATCAATTTATAATCTTTCTGTCTCGAATTTCTACTACATTTTTTTTTTCAGTTGTCTCAAATATATAACAACATAGTATCAGAAATATCATTTCTTGAACGAATAAAATAAGAGGTTTGTTCATAAACTTTACTTTTCTAATAGTTTTTTTTAGTGATTTCGAAAAAGAAAAAAAGTCAATATATATGGGACGAAAAGAATATATTACTTTTCACAAGGTTAGAAATTTTTTTGTTGTTGTGTATTTATTTATTTATTTTGGTATATAAGTAATGATAATGGTTCGAGATTAATTATTTTTATTAATATTTATGATTATGTAAATATTAAGAACGAGTTAATGAAGTAAATATTTATTTCTTGCAAGTAATTCGTTAACTTATTTTTGTTAGTCCCACGTGCGGAATTTGAGATAATAAAACCCGAAAATAAAGAAAAAACTGGACACCGAGATTTACGTGAAAAACCCCTAAAAATTATTAGGGTAAAAACCACGGGCAAGATGAAAAGAATTTCACTATAATATTTTGTGGAGTACAACTCACTCACTGTGTTTCCAAAGAGAATACACACTCTCTTAATTATAGATGTAAACGATCCAAACCAAACCAAACAGTATCAGGCTCGAGCTTGGTTCGATTAAAATTGTTTGAGGCTCGAGCTCGAGCTCGATCAAGCTTTTATTATCAGGCTCGAGCTTGGTTTGTCTTGAAATTACCAAGCTCGAGAAAAGCTCGAGCTCGGCTCGTTAAAAGCTCGTTTAGCATGTTAATCAAGCCAGGCTCGAGCTTGATTCATTAATAGCTCGTTTAGCATGCTTAACAAGCCTGGCTTGAGCTCGGCTCGTTTTCGAGCTCGTAAAGCATAAAATTGAGCTCGAGTTTGAACTTGATTCGAGCTTGTTAAAAATTAAATATATCTATAAACTAATTTTAAATCAGACATAAAAATGTAAATTCATTCATAAATAACCAAAACGACACAAATAAGAGATAAAAACATAAATCAATATATTATTGAACATTCCAAAATAATACATCTAGAATATCCATCATACACTGATATCACCATATAAATAACAATAAAATAATTTCACTCCTTTAATACTTCAACTAAGTCTGGTGAGAAAGTAGGGAAGACGTTAAAGAATCCATTAAAATCAGGAATTACGAAATCATCTCCAATAACAACAAGTCAAGTATCCTGCAAAGTTAATAATAACATTAGTACTAATATTTTTATTTGTCTTGTGTTCAATTCCTTCCATTGACATTAGCACTAATATTTTTATTTGTTAACTCAACAAATGAGTCGAATTCAAGCTTACGAGCCACCTAAATAAGCCAAGCTCGAGCTCGATAGCCTATTATCAAACATGTTTGCGAGCTCACGAGCCGAATATCTTTAGGCTTGAGCTTGGTTTGATTAGTTTTTGAGCTCAAAATCGAGCTTGAGCTTGGCTTGATATGATTAACAAACGAACTCAAACGAGCTTTTTATCGAACCGAGCTTCGAATAGCTCGCAAATGGTTTGGTTCATTTACATCCCTACTCTTAATACAGGAGAACAAAACACCTCACAAATATTATACAACTAAGCACTCAAATGGATATAAGATGAGAGAAAACTCGAAGAAGAGATGATTTGAAATGAAGGGAGGAGAGCTCTATTTATAGAGCCCTTTGTCCGTGTGAATACGCGTTAAAAATGCGTGTTAAAATTCATCTTCAAATTTTCCTCGCCAACCCACGTTTTTCATTCAGCCCATTCAAAGTATGACACCTTTGGCCCCATATCATTTAATTTTTTGCCGATATTTCTCCCACTTGGAGATTTGATTGAGAACCAAACACATCTCCATACATCATTTCAATCTTGCTATTTCCTGCTGCTTACGTTTCCGCTAGACCACTTGAGGATCTACACCACTCAAACTTTTCAATGTTCACTGGCTTGGTCAGAACATCAGCTATGTTATCTTTTGTATAGATCTTCTACATATCCACGCTTCCTTCCTCTACTACTTCTCGCACAAAGTGAAATTGGACTTCAATGTGTTTCGTCCTTGGAATGAAAGGCTGGATTCCTTGCGATGTGCAAGGCACTCTGACTGTCACAAAACAAAGGAACATTCTCTTGTCTGTGCCCGATCTCCTCCAATAACCTTTTAATCCATATTGTCTCCTTGCAAGCTTGAGTAGCTGCCATATATTCTGCCTCTGTTGTAGATAACGCCACAACTGTCTGCAGTTTTGAAACTCAGCTTACTGCTCCCCTCGCAAGTGTAAACACATAACTAGTAGTAGATTTTCTTTTATCAGGATCACCTGCATAATCTGAATCGACATAGCCCCTGAGTGTAAAATCTGATCCTCCATAACATAATGCAGCATTCGAGGTACCCTTAATGTATCTAAGGATCCTCTTGACAGTGCTCCAATGCTCTCGTCCAGGATTCGCCATATACCGACTAACTGCTCCCACTGCTTGAGCAATGTCCGGTCTTGTACAGATCATGGCGAACATCAAACTTCCCACTGCTGATGCATATGGTACTCGAGATATCTCTATCCTCTCTGCTTCACTACTAGGACACATCTCGGAGGATAACTTGAAGTTAACAGGAAGATGGGTCGATATTGGCTTACTGTCTTGCATGTTGAAGCGTTGCTAGACTTTCTTCAAATAATTTTTCTGGGAAAGCCAAATCTTTCTGTTACTTCTGTCTCGGTGAACTTGCATCCCTAGAATCTTGTTTGCTGGTCCCAAGTCCTTCTTATCAAATTCCCTAGCCAACTATGCCTTCAATCCTTGGACCTAATCTTTGTTGGGGCCTGCTACCAACATGTCGTCCACATACAACAGCAAAATGATATAATCATCACCAGACCTCTTGAAATACGTACAAGGGTTCGCACTCAGTCTGTTGTATCCAAGGCTCATGATATAGGAATCAAATATCTTGTACCAACACCTCGGCGCCTGTTTGAGACCGTACAGAGATTTCTTCAACCTGCAAACCAAGTTCTCTTTGCCTTTTTCCGCAAAACCTTCTGGCTGGAGCATATATATTTCTTCTTCAAGATCTCCATGAAGAAATGCCGTTTTCACATCTAGCTGTTCTAGATGTAGGTCAAATACCGCACACAATGCCAACACTACTCTGTGTAAGGACCGTGTATCGTATTATCGTAAATCCTATATGATTATCGATAATTCATGAATTTGATATGTGATTATACATTTGATGTATATTATGACAATGAAATTGAGAAAATGAATATTGAATATGAATTGACGTTGTAAGAGCTCGAGTGGAGAGGCCGGACGCCAATTCAGTACAAACATAAATATTTTGTACAGAATGTGTGGCGCCCGGGCGGTAGAAAATGACCTCCCGAGCGCCAAGGTAGTAATTTTGAGTATTCGGGCAGAAGACATCGCGCCCGAGCGGTAGTTTGCGACCGCCCGAGTGCGATGCAAGTGATAATCGAACAGGACATGCCGCGCCCGAGCGGTAGTTTTTGACCGCCCGAGCGCGGTGCATTTGAAAGCCGGGGGCAGAATGTCTCGCGCTCGGGCGCGAGAATTCTACCGCCCGAGCGCGAGAGCGGTGGAGATAAGAATCAGATTTTTGTTTGTTTCTTCTTCATTTCTTCACCGTAGTTTCGAGAGGAAAGTTCGAGATTTCGATTTCTTCCGTCCAAATCGACTTCGAAACGCTGTCTAAACGCGAAACAAATTATATATTTGTGATCTTCGCGTCGAGGGCTTCTGACTGAGGTAATTTTCTTCTGGTTCCAGCAGCTCTAAATATCAAAGTGCTGGAATAACATGTATTTGAAGTTGAATTTCCTATATGTAGTAGAATAACCGACAAGAAACTTGTATTCGAAGTCGAAATTGAATTATGATATGAATTTGATTTGATATGAATTTTTGAAGTTTCAAATGATATTTGAAACTCATATTAATAATTTTGGAGTATGTTATTGATTGGAATGAGTATGTTATTGATGTAGATAAAGTATAATATCAATATCTTCAGGCTACATCAACTGGAAACGAAGAATTGAGGTATGTTGCGACATGATAACATACGACATGTATCTATATTATATGATATATGTCGGCTTGATTGGATTGAGAATATGTGTCTATATGCCTATTTGTTGATTGATGTGGCATACATGACATTGAGATTGAGATATCGATGTATAAAATAAATGTTTTGTTAACACACATCATTTTATGCATACATCGATACATGAACATGCACGTTGAGCTATGATCCTTGGATACCTTGATATGATTGGATTGGATTCCGGGGTTTGTGAACACAATTGCTATGCCGGTATTATATGACCCGTAAAGCATAGACAATTGTGGCCCCATATGATTGGATATGAGATTTGGGATTTGATGGCGCTTTGCCGACGCTATCATACGAGTATCCCATATTGGCCGGTGTGCCAGCTCGAGCATTGATTTGATAGCGATTCGATTGATTCTGACATGTGCTCAGTGGATGGGCATTTGACCTGATACCTCCACGACATACATGCATTGCATACCATATATCATTGTTTAGATACTTTTGGTATATATGATTGGTTGTTCCATACGGAGCTTTGCTCACCCCCAAGGGGGGCTGTTGTTGTCTTTATGTGTGGACAATGGCAGGTACTCCAGGATATCAGGAGACCGAAGAGGGTACCTCTGGAGGGAGTCACAGTTTGAGTTGAGGTTTATGTTTTGTTCCCAGTATATATGTATCTATATACCGGGGCATGTCCCGAGGATATGAGTTGTTTGTATGTGATTGGCTTTGATTACGTGTGCGCATGTTTATGACGTGATATGAAATACTATTTTTAGTATTCAAATAAAATGATTTGGGCTCATTGTAAAGAAAATTTAAACTCGTTTTCCGCTGTAATTAGTTAACCCTAATCAGATTGCATTGTAATAACGATTAGGAGCCAAGGGCCCCACACTCTGACTGTTGTAAGTCGAACCATAGGAGAAAATATCTCATTGAAGTCAATGCCTTCTTTCTGAGCATACTCTTTTACCACCAATCTAGCACGATACCGCTCCATTTGGTTATTGTCATCACGCTTGATCTTATAGAACCATCTGTTTCCAATGGCTTTCCTCCCTCGTGGTAGTGTAACAAGATCCCAAGTTTTATTCCTGTCTAATGCCTCCAACTCTTATTGCATTGCTATCATCCACAAGGATATATCTGAGTTTTGAGTAGCCTCGTGGAAACTCGATGGCTCACCATCCTCTGATAATAGACAATATGCAATATTGCTTTCAATGACATAATCTGAAAGCCAAACTGGTGGTCTTCTGTCTCGAGTTGACTGCCTCACATTGGAAACCTCAGACTCAGCATGCTCTTGTTCTTCGTGCTCTGGTACTGCTTCACAAGAAACCTGACCTTCGTCCGTCTTATTTTCCACCTGAAATATAGTAGTTTCTGAATTCAATGTGCCTTTGTCTCCCTTTACTTTATCTTCCTCGAAGATAACATCCCCGCTGATGACAAGCTTGAACAGTAGGATCCCACAAGCGAAACCCCTTTACTCTATCAGCATAACCCAAGAAGATACATTTTATGGATTTCGAATCCAACTTCGATCTTTCATGCTCATTGTACAGAATGTACACAGGACTTCCAAATGTATAAAAACGATAATAATCCGTTGGCTTCCCAGTCCACATCTCCATCGGAGTCTTCAGATCAATCGCCACTGAAGGAGAACGATTGATAATATAACAAGCGGTTTTGACTGTTTCTGCCCAAAATGACTTTTCTAGACTTGCAGTCCTCAACATAGCTCTTGTTCTGTCCAACAAAGTTCTGTTCATCCGCTTCGCCACTCCATTTTGTTGAGGTGTGTAAGCCGTCGTGAATTGTCTCTTGATGCCCTCATGTTGACAATATGCATCAAATTCATCACTGGTATATTCTCCTCCATTGTCAGTCCTTAGACACTTGATTTTCTTTTCAGAATCAAGTTCAACTCGCGCTTTGAAATCTTTGAAGATCTGGAAAACATCTGATTTCTTCTTGATTGGATACACCCAACATCTCCTAGAGAAATCATCAATGAACGAGGCAAAGTATCTCGCTCCTCCTTGGGATACAACCGGTGCTTACCAAACATCCGAATGAATCAGCTCTAATATGCTTTTGCTCCTGGCAGTAGAAGTGTCAAACTTTAATTTGTGTTGTTTACTGGTAACACAATGCTCACAAAAGGGTAGTGACACTTTTGTAAGTCCCGGCAGCAGCTTCCGTTCTGAGAGAATTTTCAACGCTCGTTCTGACATATGCCCGTGCTTTCTATGCCATAACACTGTTAATTCTTCTACTGAACCAATTGATGCAACAGCTAGTTCCGCCTCTTTGTGTGTTTCTCCCAAAAGTACATACAGATTTGCAGCAATCTTTTTCGCCTTCATAACCACAAGCGCGCCTTTCACAATTTTCATGATCCCTTTCTCGATATGAGTTTTGCACCTGATGTCATCCAATTGCCCCAAGGGCAAAAGATTTTTCGTTGGTCCTTTCACATGTCGTACCTCCTGTATGGTGCGAATTGTGCCATCAAATATTTTAATTTTGACAGTACCAACCCCAGCGATTTCCAAGGCATGATCATTTCCCATGAATACAGATCCTTCTGAGACTGGTTCATAATGATCAAACCATTCTCTCCGAGACGTCATATGCCACGTCGCTCCTGAATCCATAATCCATGTGTCACAAAATTTGTGCCTGCCTTCTGCAACAGTTGTTGCTTCGCTGAATAATATTTCACAACTCCTGAAGTACTGACCACATTTCCTTGAGAACTTTTCTTCGATACTCATACACTCTTTCTTGAAGTGCCCTTTACCGCCACATTTAAAGCAGTAAATATTTTTCTTCTTACTTCTCGACTTTGATCTACCTCGTCTTTGACTCCCACTGGAATCACGGTCCATAAATCTTCCTCTTATCATCGGTAACGCCTCTGCCTGCTTTGATGTTATCAACCTGTCTTCCTTATTCTTGCGTCGGCTTTCTTCTCCGAGAACCGCAGTTAAGACATCGTCGAATCTTAGAAAGCCCATCAGAATATTGTTGGTAATGTTGATGATAAGTTGATCGTATGAATCTGGTAGACTTTGAAGTAGAAGCTACGCACGTTCATTTTCCCCTATTTTATGCCCCATGGAAGTGAGTTGGGCAAATAGAGTATTTAGTGTATTGATATGGTCGGTCATCGATGAGGATTCCGCCATCCGAAGAGTATAAAGCCTTCTCTTTATGAAAATCATGTTGTGTAGCGACTTGACCTCGTACATCTTTGTCAGAGTATCCCAGATAACTTTGGTTGTTTTTATCTCAGAGATACTTTACAAAACTTCGTCAGCTATAGCTAAGTGTAAATTAGCAACAACATTATCATTAATCTCGTTCCACTTTACATCGTCCGTAATTTCCACTGGTCTATCTCCAATAGCCGCCAAGCAATTCTCCTTTCTTAAAACTGCTTGTATCTTTATTTTCCACAGCATAAAATTGCTTCCGTTGAACTTTGCTATCTTGTACCTTCCCGCCATTATGTCTATAAAAATTTTAGTAGACCGGACAAAATAATCCCGCCTTAATAAAAAAATGTCAAAAAATCTTTTCTGATGTGGAAGATCAGGCTGCAACCACAGAGCATACTCAGAATTTTAAGAAATTTTAAACAAAGGCTCTGATACCACTTGTTGGTCCCACGTGCAGAATTTGAGATAATAAAACCCGAAAATAAAGAATAAACTGGACACCGAAATTTACGTGGAAAACCCCTAAAAATTATTAGGATAAAAACCACGGGCAAGATGAAAAGAATTTCACTATAATATTTTGTGGTGTACAGCTCACTAACTGTGTTTCCAAAGAGAACACGCACTCTCCTAATACAGGAGAACAAAACACCTCACAAATATTATAAAACTAAGCACTCAAATTCTTATAAGATAAGAGAAAACTCGAAGAAGGGATGATTTGAAATGAAGGGAGGAGAGCTCTATTTATAGAGCCCCTTGTCCGTGTGAATAAGCGTTAAAAACGCGTATTAAAATTCATCTTCAAATTTTTTTCGGCCAACCCACGTTTTTCATTCAGTCCATTCAAAGTATGACACATTTGGCCCCATATCATTTAATTTTTTTGCCGACAACTTTGATGCCTTGCTTATTCTTAACCAACAGGTAAAAACCAGGGAAATATAAATTTAATTTCCATGTACTATGACGCATATCAAGCTCCGAAATTTAATGGTTGAAGAACTACTTTTATATTGTCTTTTATCTATCTTATATATATTATTCGACTAAAAATATATCTTATATTTATCTGTACTAAATAAATCAAAATTAAAGACCTTAAATGTCTCTTAGGACTTTTCCCATTTTCATATTAAAAAATACTCTCACAAATAAAAACCCGCCCCTTAAAAAAAAAAACAAAAAAGAAAATCACGAAATTAAAATTTAATCTTTACTCAAATTTTTTTAAAAAACTAATAACTATTCAAATATATACAAACAAAAAATAGTTTTATCTCGATTTATATTATCTTATGCATGTCATTAGTAAAAACACAATTTCTAGATTAAATCTTCATAATCGTTCATAAAACCTATATAATAAAAATAATATTTATAAGTATATAAAAATGCACACAAGCAATTATATGAATATTCTCTTGCAATTTATTATTATTATTATTATATATTTTTTTAAATCTTTTTGGTGCGTAAAAGTTTATATACCCTATTACAAAAAGATGTTAACTAGTTGAATTTTGTCGCGAACTAGTGAATGCATGGCGAGGTCACTTTTGTGTCCAACATGGTCAGTTCACTCGAGGCCACAACATATTTAGTAATAAAGCAGCCTCCAAGCTTTGGTTGAGAAATTAAGCCATATTTGCTTCTAAATAAAATATTCGAATTCGGTATCTAGACTGTGAGGCAATATTTAAATTTAATAGGCTATTTTTTTTAAATAAAATTTATTTAAAAATACAAAATGTTAGGAGGTATAACAATATTTTGACCAGAAAACGATCGACACGTGTCACTTACATATACGCACATTATCGCTTTCACTCCAAATAATAAATAGTATGATCCGACTTTAACAAGTGGACATTATCAACCAATTATAAAGTGAATAAAATACATGGCATGGGAATTGCGACCCACCTAAGATGGATGCAGAGAGACGAAACCGAATAAGCTATTTCCCATTAATATTAACAAGCTTTTTTGTGGTGGTTCTCCAATTGCTACTTAGCATACCATATAAACATTATGCCCACGATTAATAAAGTGCAATGGGCTGACTCGACAAAACTTAGGCTAAAGAATACAAAATAAAATTTGATTGTTAGATATTTTCAACGGTAGACAAATTTATGTTCATTGACACGTTGATTCTCGTGTGCGCATATATTCTAGTAGAAAATTGCACCACAATGCTCTCCGACCAGCGCCCGGTTGCTCCGGCACGAACACGGATTGACCCAAGCAGATCCATAAAAAATCTGAAACATAAAATTTTACATGTTCGGTGTCACGTCAATGCTCCGATAAAAAAAATAGAGAACGAAAATACAAATTAATGGACTAAAATCGTAAATAAAGAAATAACATTACCGAAAATGAAAATTGTGTAATTTACATAACCAAAAATATTATTGTGAAATCGAACGACCATTACAGCTAATTTGCGTCCGGGCAGATGCTGCGGCGGAGCCCATATTGCAAAAGCTTGTTATTCATGGCATCAGCTTGCACTAAGCTCGCCCTTCGCGGTGGTACCTTTCATGTCATTTAATCGGCCACTATGAGTTAAAATATTGGAATATAATTACCACACACACACACACACACACACACACACATATATATATATATATATATATATATATATATCCTCGCACTCGCACACTTCATGTAACCGGTTAAGGACATTCATATCGACAAGTATTATAATATTCACCTCATCAAAAAAACGTGAGATATAAATGTCACATTATATTAACATCTCAATTTTCTCGTATTTATTTTAACATTAATATTCGTAATTTATTAGTTTCACTATCCATTTATCCATCTTTGTTCTTATTTTATGTTAAATAAATATATTTTTCAATTTGTTTACACCTTTTAAATTATTATTATTTAAAATAAATATTAATATTATTTTAATTTTTTTTATTACGTAAAACTATTTCATCTTATTCACATATTGATATTGTATTATGTCCAAATATGCTCAAAATTGGGTAAAAGAACCAAATTGAGAAAGTGATCATTTAGTGGAATTTGGATATTTGATAAGAAGCATTTTCATAATTCACGAAATTTCTAAAAAATCCTATGTTATTTTCATCCATTTCAGATAAAAAATAGAATTCTATAAATAAATATTAAACATGAAATCTAGATGATGAAAAATAGCGGAGAAGAGATTTCGGGAGTGATTTATAATGTAGAATAATGTGTTTAGATGAATGAAATAATTTATGGAAGAAAATGAGAATTTCTAGAAACTAGCCATTGGATATTTTATTTACAAAAAAATTATTTCAGCTTTATTTAAATATATTAATTTTTTTAATATAAAATAGTAGTTTGGATTTGATTAAAATTGTTTTTTAAAAAATAAAAATAAATGCTGTGGTAGAAATTCATGTACCCACCCACATGTACGCGTCGTTTATTGGCAAAAACTTGTGTGAGACAATCTCACGGGTCGTATTTTGTGAGACGAATATCTTATTTGAATCATCCATGAAAAAATATTATTTTTTATGCTAAGAGTATTACTTTTTATTGTGGATATCGGTAAGATTGACCCGTCTCACAGATAAATATTTGTGAGACCGTCTCATAAAAGACATACTCATCTTTATTTTTGGTCCCGTAAATCACCAAGTTTGGATTTATTTCATAAGTCGGCATTTTTTCATTTATAGTTTTGTTTGTGCTGAGACTAAATTTTAATGATTTATAAGACTAAATGTGAAACCACGACAACTAAGCATGATAAATTTGTAATTTTTAATCTCTCTGTGCGTATGAACTTTTATCCTAAAAAAAGTAGTGTCTTATTTATCTAAAAGAGTTCAAATATGTATTACCCTATATTTTTAAGAAATAATATTTAAAGAATAATATCTTCATTGATGTGTTATTTTTATTTCTTAAAATGTAAATTCCTCTAATAATTTAATTTATCATGTTTAAATATTGGGGAACCAAGTAAATTTTTCTGTAAGCTCAGCTCGACGACCTTGTAATAGTAGCCTAAGCATAACGAGTCAGATTCAGAAAAATTATATTTTTCGTTCTATAAATTGCATGTTTTTTTTTAATTTTTGGTCATATTATTAGCAAATTTATCTTAAATAGGTTTTATGATATTTTTTATTAAACAAAAATGAAATATAATTGTAATTTGAGGCTAAAATGGTTTATTAAAAAGTTTAGCTATGTGACACCACAATGGCTTCCCTCGTTTAAAAAATGAATTATTTCATCTTTACGCATTTGTTTATTTTTTTTAAAATAGCACACACAAACACACACGCACATATATATCCAAAAGTGAGTAAGAACCAATAATCGGCCATTAACAAAGTAAAACTAAAGAGTTCCAAGTTTTACTAGTTACATGACTAAAAGATAAATTATAAAATAGGTAAAGTCAAAGCATTAAAATTAATTTTTTCCCTACACACACCCTATTTCTTATACCTCAAAAAATATATATTTACCATAAAAAGTTTCACATATCCTAATCATGCATATTCCATTAATTAGATCCACTTGAATCGTAGACCGAAGTTCCGAAGAAAGCCCTGTCACACCCAACCCAATCGCTTATAAATATTCAAGTGTCAAGCCATGGATATTCCCCTAGGCCAGAACACAAACCACATTCAAGAATCGAGTGTTTTCCTCTCTACTAAATATAATTTCTATCTATCTAGGTAAAAAAATCTCAAGAAATGGAAGGAAAAGGATGGGTTGGCAGATTTCTTGAGAAGGCAAAGCTTTACATAGCCATGATATGCTTACAATTTGGGCATGCTGGAATGAATATTATCACCAAAGTTTCTCTTGACGGAGGAATGAGCCATTATGTGCTAGTGGTCTATAGACATTCCTTTGCTACTGTGGCTATTGCCCCCTTTGCTCTTCTACTTGAAAGGTGAATATGTTACCAAATTCTGTAATTTTTTCAATAAAAAATAGTATTTTATGAAATTAACAGCAAAATCAAATGATATTTAATCTTTCGTTTTGTTTTTGGGTTTTGTCGCATAGGAAAGTGTGGCCAAAGATCACATTTACTATTTTCCTGCAGCTGTTTTTCTTGGGACTTCTGGGGTGAGAATTTATATAAAACATAAGCTCATGTATATATGCATCATATGTAACATGCCACTTACAAGTATTTTTTTCATCTTATTTTGGTTGGTAATTTCGTGTTGGGATTTAAATTTTGAAGGCCTGTGATCGATCAAAACTTGTACTACGCTGGTCTTAAATTCACTTCGCCGACATATGCATGCGCCCTGAGCAACATGTTACCTGCAATGACCTTTGTTATGGCAGTTATATGCAGGTATACTAAATCAAGAAAAACCCTATCTTTAACAATTCTGAGTGTTTGTACTGGAAACAAAATTAAACTAAAATCTCTTTTGGAAAAAAAAACATTCTCTACGTTTGAATTTACATTTAAAAAAAAAAACCCTTGAGAGCACAATTCAGAAATGAAGAAGAAAATCAATTATTTTCTGCCATAATTTTTAAGCTGTTAAACTCAAGAAAATGTACAAAATTTACTGCCTAGCTAGCTAGGTTCTGTCAAAAACAGCAACCGCCAAAAAAATGAACTGATTTGAGCTAAGAAATGAAGAGTTGTGTTGATCATATAGGATGGAGAAACTGGATTTGATGAAAATAAGGTGCCAAGCAAAGGTGGTGGGAACACTCATAACAGTTTGTGGAGCCATGCTAATGACATTATACAAAGGTGATGCCATAAACATGGTATGGTCAAAATACATACATCCTAGGCAGTCCTATGCTCCTCAAGCTACTGCTGCTCATGCCACCCAAGAAGATTGGATCAAGGGTTCAATTCTTCTCATTATCGCCACCCTAGCCTGGGCTTCTTTCTTCATCCTTCAGGTATATAAATTTTATTAATTATATATATATATATATATATATATGTGTGTGTGTGTGTGTGTGTGTGTGTGTTTTAATTTTACACTTTTCTCAGTGTTTTTTTATATATAGTTTTCTAATTCTACAGGCTATCACATTGAGGAAATACACAGCACAGCTTTCACTCACAGCCCTTGTGTGCTTTTTGGGAACACTGCAATCCATTGGTGTGACTTTGGTGATGGAGCACAAAAGAGATGCTTGGGTCATTGGTTGGGACATGAACCTGCTAGCTGCTGCATACGCTGTAAGTTTTTTTTCTCTTTTGTTTTTCCAATATTATATAAAATAACCTTTACTTTTTTTCTTATAAATATTTATTTGTGATTTTTCAACTTAAAATGTTTATGCAACGTTTATCTTGTATTGATTTAGGGTATTGTTTCTTCGGGGATTGCATATTACGTGCAAGGTTTGGTGATGCAAAAAAGAGGGCCAGTTTTTGTCACTTCTTTCAGTCCACTGATGATGATTATCGTAGCGATCATGGGCTCTTTCATCTTGGCTGAGAAAATATTTGTCGGGGGGTACGTAATTATAACATCCTAAATATTCCCGAAGAAATGTTTAAGATTTTCAGTATTATATGTAATTAATATAGTGTAATCCGGCTTTGTGCAGTGTTCTTGGAGCAGTGCTGATTGTGATTGGACTGTACGCAGTTCTATGGGGAAAATGCAAAGAAAAACGTGAAGGTGAAATTCTTGAACCAGAAAAGGGTGCAACTGGAAACAACCAAAATGTCACCGAAGTGGATGATATTGAAGCAAAATTTGTAGAATTAGAGAAAAATGGAGTTAAAAAACTGTTCGTGTTAGCAGTTAGTGCTCCAATGCCACAGCCGCCTCCCATGATAGCCATTGAAGCACCCAAATTAAACTAGGCGAGGAAAAAGAAGCGAAAGTAAAGGAAAAGAGAGAGTTAAACAACGTCGACGTCGACTAATCCCGGTTTCGAGGTGTGACAAATAATGGTACGAGAAAATATATGAAATGCTTCAAATTGGCTGCATGATTGGGAAATAATAAGGAAAAGGGCATGAATATGGTGACAATAGAGGTTTCGATTTTTCTTTTAAGTTCATATTTAGTAATTTGTTGTTTTGCTTATTAAATTCCGGAGCTTGTAACCTTTTTTGTTCGAGGTGATTAAAGATTTCCAGAGAAAATATATAGCGTTTTACTTTGCTTAATGTCCACTTCTAATAATTGTCGTAATTAAAGCCGTTAATCGCGTAAGAGACAAAAATATTCGAACCACTATATACAAGTACAAATATTAGAATAATGGATATTTTTTCAGTCATATTTGATTTAAAAAAAATGTTTCACTAGAGAAATGAAAATACTTATTTAAATTCAATAGAAAAAAGTTTATTTGATGACGATAAAGTTCAAATCATGAAACGTAATCGGAACAATCTCCTAAAATCTAATTAACATTTTCTTTAGGGTTTCTTGTTCAAAAGTTAGAATATAGAACCATGTAGTAAAACCATAAATTCAGTTTAAAAAATTTAAAATCCCGAGCATTAGTGGGAGTCTTAACTTACATAAATAAATTACTCGATCTATTTAAAATAACTTATTACCCCATTTCTCAATAGCAAAAAAGAAAAATGGATAGTATTTATTTACTACAATTAATATATTAAACTATATTTAATCAAAAGTTTGATAGCTTCAAGAGATATTTTTTAATGGTTAAAGTTTAAAGTTGTGCTAGGATTGCTGGTTCTGAGATCTATGAAATTCTCTGACTTGCTTGGATAAACGAAATTGAAGTGAATTTCAAATCTACTCGATATTAAGTTGTGCAATTTTAACAAATGCGCATGAGATGAGTGTCAGTTAAAATTCTTCCGCTAACAACAATTCATTTAAGCAATCATAATGTTGTGTGAATGTAAATTTTTAAATAATTAGAATCGATGGATTATGTGGTTTGCCGTCTAAAATTTGACATCTATCTGATTTTACTTAGACCATTTATTACCCTACGATTAGATTAATCATGTTTTATTATGACGAAACAAGAATATATGTATAATTTAATTCCTCCGAGTTAGAAGGGTAACTTAATTATACCAAATTTGAAATATGCATTGTATGAAACCGTGTGATTCTATGTCGAAATTTCAAACCTACGATAATTTTATTACAACATATATAATGCACGGAACATACTTTACAAGGTACTTTTTCGGCCAGGTTTGCCTAGTATTAATTATCAGTTGAAAATATTATTTTTTTGGTTGAACTGTCAATTATTTTCCCCTAAATACATGGTAATATATTTGAAACGAATTCTTGATGGTTTCTTTCATAATAAATTATAAGATATCATGTGATTTTTTATTTTTTATTTTGGTTTCATATTTCAGTTTGTGAACGTCATTCTAAGCTGATCGCTATACATATTGTGAATAGGAAATTTAATTCAAAAAAATATATAAAAAACAGACAATAAATATATATATAACTTATCCTTCAAATAAATATTGGATCTCACATTAAAACAAAACAATTTTTCTTATAAAATTAACCTCGTGAAAATTATATAAAAAAATTGAATTAAATAAAAATTTGAAAGTCAAAGTCAACTCACAATTGACAACCAAGCATACTAATTACAAATTTAAGACAAAAAAAAAAAAAAAAAAAAACACCAGCCAACCTACGAATACTAGAGTTAGTAAATCTAGTAAAAAGGTACGAAAGTGGGTGATTGACCGATTGAATACCATAATACCGTTTGCTTAATTATTGCATTAGATCGTCCAGTACTAATAATGCTAAGTAAATTATTTTCAGTAATATTAAACCAGTTAGGTCTAGGTGTTTATTATTTTTATCAAAAAAATTAAAACTGTTCGGTATTTTAAATTGTACAATACACAAAATCTCATTTATCATCGTTTTCTTTATAATATTGCTCCTAATAATCATAATTCCAAGTAAGCGACTACCTTACAATCACGGTCATACGGATATTTTTTAGGCTCGAAGTAAATTTCAAAATTTAGTCCTTAAAATATTATGAATTGTTCCATAATCTTTTGAATTATGAGAGTTTTTCAAGTCTAAACATGTGAAAAAAAGTGTAAACATACAAGATAATAATATAATATTTACACTTTGGCTCGACCTTACTGTTTGTACAAGTCAAAACAGGCGAATTTGGCTCTTAAATTTTGGTTACACATGACAGGCAAATTTAATAGAAGCTATGCACGCACAAACATTCAAAATTTTCGTTAGCTTTCATGCTCAAAATTTTGACATGATATTTCATTTCTCGACAGGTACATTTTTTCTGACGAAAATAGAAATCGATTTTATTTTGAAGAACACAAGCCAAAACTAAAACTCACAAATCGAGTTAAAGATAACAATAAAAGATCAACAGCCCAATGTGCACATGAGGGAGTTTGATTTAATTTGTCATCTTGTAATATAGTTAGGATAGTTTCAACTGTGTAACAAACTTATTCCAGGTGTCATTAGTTCATTTGTTCTTTTGTGTATATATACTTGTAACTGTACTCATCGGTGAGTCAATAAAAACAATCATCTTCCTTACTCCAAAACTTCTTCTTTCTTGGTATCAGAGCATGTAATGGCGGAAGCCCTCTCTCATATTGATTCCAGTAACAACAACTCTTCCAGCACCAATTTCATTTTAGTTAATCCTGCCAACCAGATCAGCTCGGTCAAACTCACCGATGAGAATTACTTACTCTGGCACCTTCAAGTTTTCTCTGCAATTCGTGGTTTGGGGTTAGAGATCTTCATTCTCGAAACCCCACCCATTCCTTCGAAGATGTTAAATACTGAAGAAACGGTAGATTTTATAAATCCGAGCTATGTCTCCTGGTGCCGTCAGGATCAACTTTTGTTTTCCTTTCTTTTAGCTTCTATGACCGAAGGCGTCCAAAGCCAAATGATCGGCTGTGAAACCTCGTCGCGGATCTGGTTGCGAGTCTCACGACTCTTTGCGTCTCGTTCTAAAGCTCGAGTTATGCAATACAAATTGCAACTACAAACACTAAAGAAAGGAACCATGAATATGCGAGATTATCTCAGCAAGATGAAAGGGTACATCGATATTCTTGCAACCTGTGGGCATTCTATTCCTGAGGAGGACCAAATTCTTCACATTCTAGGCGGTGTAGGCCTTGAGTTTGATTCAGTTGTTGTCCATGTGACATCTCGTGTGGAATCTCTTTCGGTCTCAGAGGTTGGAGCCCTCTTATTAGCCCATGAAGGAAGGATTGAATCCTTCAATCTTACTTGAACAACACACCACCTGCTGTGAATGCTGCTGTTCTCTCCTCACACAAAAAAAATGATCACTCTTATTTTCGCTCGGATTCATTACCTCGTGGTCGTGGCCGTGGCAGAAGTACTCGTGGTGGAAGACGAGGATGGAACAACAACAGTGGTCGTCCCGTGTGTCAAATTTGTGGGATTGATGGTCATGTTGCACATAAGTGTTACTATCGATTTGAGAAAGATTTTGTTCCCAAATCCATGAGAGCTCAGTCTACTAATCAGAATTTCTATAACAGATCTTTCAATACTTCACCAGTAGCAGCCATGACCACTACAGGTTCTGAAAATATGAATGATGAATGGTGGTTTCCTGACTCAGGAGCTTCGCACCATGTGACCAATGAGCTTTCAAACTTAACTCTTGGATCAGAATACTCAGGCGTTGGTAAGGTTCACATGGGTAATGGATCAGGTCTGTCAATATCACATGTTGGTCTTTCTAAATATCGTCCACTTTCATCATCTCGCACCTTGTTTCTGAATAATTTGCTTCGAGTTCCTCTTATTACCAAAAATTTACTTAGTGTAAGTAAGTTTGCGTCAGATAATAATGTCTTTTTTGAATTCCATCCTCAGTTTTGTGTCGTGAAGGACCTAGCAACTCAAGCACCTCTTCTACGAGGGACTTTGCATGAAGGACTTTATAGATTCAATCTGGGAATGCCAATTCATCCTCCTCCTCAATCAGCTGCTTATCTCCACACTTCAGGTTCTGAATTTAGCCTAAAGCATCCTCAACCTTTGCTTCAGTCTCCACAAGAAATGTCGCACACTTTAGATCAATGGCACTTTAGATTAGGTCATCCTTCCTTAGATGTTGTTAAGCAAGTTTTGACCAAATGTAATATTCCTCTTTCAAGAAATGATAACTTACGTTTTTGTTCTGCTTGTGCATTGGGAAAACATCATCAGCTGCCTTTTTCATCCTCACAAACTGTTTATTCTGAACCACTTGAACTAGTTTACTCCGATGTTTGGGGACCAGCACACACGATTTCCACCAATGGATATAGATATTATGTGAGTTTTGTGGATGCTTACAGTAGATACACTTGGATTTTCTTTCTCAAATTTAAGTCTGAAGTTTTCCGAGTGTTCACAGATTTTAAAACCCAAGTTGAGGTTCAATTCAATGCCAAAATAAAAATTCTACAAACAGATTGGGGAGGTGAGTTTAGAGCTTTAACTTCATTCCTTAAGCTTCACGGTATTCTTCATAGATTGTCTTGTCCTCGTACTTCACAGCAAAACGGGGTGGTTGAGCGAAAACACAGACACATAGTTGATATGGGGTTGTCCCTTCTTGCTCAAGCATCCATGCCTCTTGATTTTTGGGATAATGCCTTCTTCACAGCAGTATATCTCATTAACATGCTTCCAACACCTGTTCTTCAAAATGATACACCTATTTACTATTTGTTCAAAAAACAACCAAATTATTCATTGCTTCGAGTGTTTGGGTGTAGATGCTTTCCTTGTCTTCGTCCTTATAACATACATAAATTAAATTTTCGTTCTACTCCGTGTACATTCATTGGTTACAGTGAAAAACACAAGGGGTACAAGTGCTTAAGTTCGGATGGTCGGATTTACATTTCCCGGAATGTTACATTTGATGAGTCTTTCTTTCCTTTTGCTCATAAATCTGTTGATAAGGTTCAACCTGATCAATCCATCGAGTCATCGTCCTTATATCTTCCTTCACTCACTTCTCCATCCTCTATTCTCCCTTCTCCATGTACAAGTTCTCAAGAGCATGAATATATACACCCGATCCTTTTATTTCTCCTGCATCTGATTCCAGCCCAGTTCACTCTCCTTCTTCTAATTCTGATGATAAATCCTCCATTCCCTGTGTGAATACTCACCTAATGACTACTCGATCCAAGGTAGGAGTTTTTAAGCCTAGAGTGTTTTTAACTAATCATTATGCTTCTTGTGAACCTTCCACTGTACAGGAGGCGAAATCTCATCCTGAATGGGCTAATGCCATGACCTCCAAGTATAATGCATTGCTGAAAAACAACACTTGGACTTTGGTCGAACAACCTTCTAATGTTCCTATTGTAGGCTGCCGCTGGGTCTTTAAGGTCAAGACCAACACTGATGGATCTGTTGCTCGCTACAAAGCACGATTAGTGGCCAAGGGTTACTCCCAAACTGCTGGCCTTGATTACAATGAAACTTTCAGCCATGTGGTAAAGCCCACTACCATTCGAATCATTCTTACTCTTGCTGCGTCCAAAGGATGGTCTGTCCAGCAGTTAGATGTTCACAATGCTTTTCTTCATGGAAATCTAGAAGAAGATATATATATATGCAACAACCGCCGGAGTTTGAAATTCAAAATGCTAAGCAACCACTTGTGTGTAAACTGCACAAAGCAATTTATGGCCTTAAGCAGGCTCCGCGAGCATGGTTTGATAGACTTCGAACTACTCTTCAAGCCATGGGTTTTCTTGCTTCTAAGGCGGATGCTTCCCTTTTTCTTAAGATCATCAATAACTCTGCGATTTACATCCTTATTTATGTTGATGATATACTTATTACTGGAAGTGATCTCTGTCAAGTTAAAACAGTGATTCAGAAATTGAATAATCAATTTGAGCTGCGAGATTTGGGTTCTCTAACTTATTTCTTGGGGATTGAGGTGTTTCAGCCTTCTACAAATGCCTTTTTTCTTAAACAGACAAAATATATTAAAGAGCTGCTGGTGAAAACAAAAATGGATCATGCTAAGCCATTACCAACTCCAATGACTTCGGGTCTCAAACTATCTTCTCATGGTGATGATTTCTTTGAAGATGCTACACTTTATAGAAGCACAGTGGGTGCCTTACAATATTTAACCATTACACGACCCGACATTGCTTACAGCGTCAATAAGGTGTGTCAATTCATGCACACTCCTTTACACTCACATTGGAAGGCAGTTAAACGTATCTTGAGGTATTTAAATGGTACACTTGAATATGGTATTAAGTTGTCTGCTCCTTCCCGTCTTGGCTTGCATGGTTATTGCGACGCAGATTGGGGTAGTGATCCCGATGATCGGCGTTCCACATCCGGTTTTTGTTGGTTTCTAGGTAATTCTCCCATTTGTTGGAGTTCAAAGAAGCAACATGTTGTTGCTAGATCTAGTACAAAAGCAAAATTTCGAAGCATGGCAAATGCAACTTCTGAGTTGATTTGGATTCAGTCACTTCTCAAGGAGTTATGTGTTCCTCTATCCAGTACCCCGATCCTATGGTGTGATAACATTAGTGCAATTGCACTAAGTGCCAATCCTATTCTACATTCTCGTACCAAACATGTGGAACTTGATCTTTATTTTGTCCGTGAAAAAGTTTTGTCCAAAGTCTTGTCTGTGCAACATGTTCCATCTTTGGATCAAGCAGCTGATGTATTGACTAAACCATTGTCTGCTCTTTCATTTCATCGTTACAGAACCAAGTTTCGCGTTGAACTTCTTCCCACGCTGTGCTTGCAGGGGAAAGTTAAAGATAACAATAAAAGATCAGCAGCCCAATGTGCACATGAGGGAGTTTGATTTAATTTGTCATCTTGTAATATAGTTAGGATAGTTTCAACTGTGTAACAAACTTATTCCAGGTGTCATTAGTTCATTTGTTCTTTTGTGTATATATACTTGTAACTGTACTCATCGGTGAGTCAATAGAAACAATCATCTTCCTTACTCCAAAACTTCTTCTTTCTAATCGATCGATTTTATTTTTTGAACAAATGATTCGAACGTCCGTCCACATTTGACTCGTTGCATCGTATGACGGCGCCAATGTCTTTCGAATTGGACAAATTTAATTAATATTTCAAAGTGTGGATAATGGCTGCTACGGTAAAATTGCATTTGGGATGTGCTTAATCTGCATAGATATCACCTTGAGCCGACCAATATTTATGCAACATCGATTCTCCACATAACTTTGTCTCATATATGTTTAAAAACGTTGTTTTTTTTCTTGCGAGTTATTTTTTTTAATGAAAAAAAACACTCACAACCATTACTCTTTAATTTGGTTGAACACATGATAAACTCCGGATATATAATAGCATATAAATCACAATGATAAACTCGAAGAAAACTACAAACAAGTTTAAGCAAATATGGCTGTGTGTGATTCAAACTTTATACACTCAATCAAATCAACTGTTCTGGTGTAGTGCTGGCCAACTATTCTTGTATTATTAAGAGCTTTTGTCCCATTTATAAGAGACACTATCCGAGACATAAATCAACATCACAGTTCAATCCCACTATCTTATTTAGAAATAATTACTATAAGCATAAATCTTACTTTTGTGACTTTTAGATATATAAGATGAATCCATATGTAATAAGAGTGAAATATGTTACACACACACACACACACACACACACAAGACTTAGACGTAGCATAAAATCACACGCACACATATAAGACTTAGACGTAGCATAAAATCACACACACACACACACTATATGTATATATATTTGTGTGTGTGTACGTATGTATTTTAATATTAATACATTTCCTAGCTCTGAGGATTGAAATATGTTATTATCATCGTGCATTTATTTTACTGAATATAACGATATAATAATTAATAGAATTTAAAAATACCAATTATAACATTCACAATCACACTGTTAACATTCTTCTTGTTTAGTGATATTACAAAATCAAATTACGGAGTGTAAAAAATTAATAATTAATATAAGTTTAGTGATAGTACAATTTAACATTATTCTATTAATAATTAATATAAGTTTAAAATATCAATTAAAGTTTATCATTAAGTTTATAGATAGTAGAGAATGGGAAAAATAAAAATAAAATGAAATTTACTAGTGTTTGAAAATAAAAATGAAAAATTAAAATGTTTTGAGATATAATGTTTGGTGAATAAATGATTCTAATGTTAGTTTTTTAATAAAACATTAAAAATATTCTTAATGGGATAACTCACACATATCTCTCTTCAAAATTATTAGGGATAAGAACGTTAAAAAAACATACAAATTTGATTTTAGAGATTGAAAACACTCCTTAAATTTACAATTCAAATATGAGATACGGACATACAAATACGGCAAAAAATTGTATGGGACGGTTTCACGGGTCATATTTTGTGATACAGATCTTTTATTTCGGTTATCTATGAAAAAATATTGTTTTTTATGCTAAGAATATTACTTTTTATTGTGAATATCGGTATGGTTGACCCGTCTCACAAATAAAGATTCGTGAGACCGTCTCACAAAAGACATACTCTAAAAACACACACACATATTTAAAACATCAATCCAATTGCATTTTATTTTTAAACTAGACCGAAATATTGGAATATCGCAAGTTTCGATTTTTGTTTGATTTTGGATTGGCTTTGTGTTTTTTCCATTCTGTATATGAATTATATTTTTATTTTAACGCTGGGTTGGCTTTCTTCACATTAACTAACAAATTCTCCGAAAAGTAAAGAATTCAAATTATTATTTTTTATCTTAAAAAAATAATTCGAATTATTATTTTTCCCTAAACCTTGTGTACTTTGCACTTCTATACAGGCCAGGCTGTCTTGGGACAATCCATCGTATGGTTGGGTTGGGCTCTGAGATAGTAGCAAATCAGGCCCAATAGTCTGGACTCCTTCATGTGCCCGTCACAGACCTGATCTCTCCAACCCGATGTGGAGATGTCCACTAGTTGTAGAGATACCTTTTTTTCCCTGAAATATATGTTTGATTTTAGACCATTTAAAATTTAATTTTTGTTCTTAACACAAAACTTGTGTCTCTATCATTATAATTGGCAAATAAAATTGAGAAAAATGTGAACTTGCTGAGAATACTGGAATTTACGTTTAAAAAATCAAATTATATCTAGTAAAAGTCGAAGTAACAGAGTCAACCTCGCATAGGGGAGTTGCAATAGAAGAAAAATGGTTTCATGTAAGAAAATAGAGAATTTTATTATTATTCAAATGGAGTTGAAACATTCAAGAAAAATCACCTAACCACCCCCAAGAATTAGTGAGTTAGCGGCTTGGTAAATGGTAGATATTACTTGTATGGATAATGATCTCATTCACTCAATGTATGATACGTATGTTGAATGGATAAATAACCAAATCTTATGAGTAACATAAACAAAACCCTACATCGAAATGTCTCCAAATATTTAAAAATTTATACGTCATTGGAACATGATATTCATTTTCATCTATTGGAGTGTATAATATTTTTTAAAATAAAATTATATCCACGTCAACAATGAAATACATAGTTTGATCGTGTTAGTAAACTATAATAAAATTAAAAATTAAGGTGAAAATTCCAATTCCAATTTTTAGGAAAATCATATGTCTTTTGAGTTTTTTTTTAAAGTAAAGCGCAAAGTTATCTACTTATATTAGTCGATTAATGCAATCATTCGTATATACCTAACACCCCCTCATATCTACTAAAGTTGGTGGCGAGCACGTGGACCTCGTACTTTGTCATGCACATAGATACTAGCTAGGATTATATATTTCAAAATGATTAAAAGTTATACAGGAATACGAATAATTAAATTGCAGTTTAAGAAATTATTCTAAGAAAAAAGAAATATTTTTTGATAAAATATTTTATTATGTAAAAATCAATCGAACTTTTCGAGTTTGGGAAGGGAAAAAAATAATTTTGGGACAGTTTGATTTTGAAAAGTCCTGTCTAAAATTTGCCCTCTCCCCTGTGGCTTCGAGGGAAGTAGGTGAAATCGGACAGTGGCAGCTTGCAAAAGCAGACATTAATAATTTGAATAATTCCAATGTTCAACGATAACACGTGAACGAAACTACGTATGGAATCCACGATTAATTTTTTAGATATTTTTAAATATATATAAACTTTATTATATATCTATACATGATGAAATAAAAATTAAACATAAGTATATGTATAGTTGGTAAATTGATTTATTGAGGTAAACTCCTAGCAATTAAATTAGTGAATGTGTCACAACAAGTCAACAACCTACCACTAATAATTCAATACAAGTAAACATGTTTTATTTAATGTAATAAACAAGGTTTTCTGCATGTAATTAATTATCCGTCTCCAAAAAATACGATTTATTTTAAGAATATGTTTACTACGGTATCACGAATTTTTATCTGTGAGACGGGTTGATCTTACCGATATTTATAATAAAAAATAATACTCTTAAAATAAAAATTAATATTTTTTCATGGATGATCCTAATAAAATATCGTCTTAAAAATTGATTCAGTTTCACAAAATTATATTATAATTTGTTTTAACGTGATTTGTGTGGTAAATTTAAAATATTCGCTCTAAAATCAGCCACCAAACACCTCAAATGTAATGGAATTAAGTTTATATATAAATAACCTTCTTTCTCTTTAGCTTGAAGCTCTGTGTCCAAAGTTTATCTATGGCGTTACCACTTCTAATCCTCGCATTTCTCACCATTTTCGCAGCTTACAAACTCTACCTACGCCTCCGATTCAAGCTTCCTCCCGGCCCCCGTCCTCTACCAATCGTCGGGAACCTGTACGACTTCAAGCCAGTCCTCGTACGCTGCTTCCAAGATTGGTCCAAAGTATACGGACCCATCGTCTCCGTTTTCTTCGGGTCTCAGCACAGCGTTATTGTCCACACCCCTGAGTTGGCAAAACAGGTTTTGAAAGATAATGATCTGCAGTTGGCGTACAGGAACAGGACGAGGCAGATTGCGAAGGTCAGCAGAAATGGGATGGATTTAATTTGGTCAGATTATGGGCCTCACTATGTGAAAGTTAGGAAGCTGTGTACGCTTGAGCTTTTCTCGATGAAGAGGATCGATGCGTTGAGACCCATTAGAGAAGATGAGGTTACGGCCATGATTGAATCCATTTTCAAGGATTGTACTGGTATTGGTTTGATACCTTGATATTTATTTTGCTGTTGTCCCTTTGATACATTCTTGATTTTGATTGGTTGGTGTTTTTTCTTTGTTGATGCATCTGAGTTGACGGATCTTACTCGATTTCGGACATAGTTTGATGTGGATGATCTGTGAGTTAATCGCAAAATGTCAAATTCGTCAGAGTTAAAATTCCATATGTTGTAAAATTGACAGCTAAAATCACAAATGGGCTGTTTTTGTGGTACACTCTCTTTTTAAAAGTTTATGCCTTGAAATTAGTATTTCAGAAGTCTAGGATGGTATGTTCTAGGAAAAAAAATAAAGAAAAAAAGAAGTCTAGAATGCTAATCTGATCAGAACAAACGTACGAATATTTTATTTAAGTGTGATTTAATTCGATAGGATTTTGTGACTGTGATCTTCGTGTAGGATAGATCCCTGTAAAATGCATTCGCTTAACTATTATAATATAAAGTACTCTGCTGTAATTTCATCTGCTAAAATGTGTAAGAACTCTGATTTGATGATACTTGTAGAAAATAAGGTCAAACCTTTGGTGTTGCGCGAGTACTTGGGAATGATGGCGTTTCTTCACATAACGCGACTCACTTTCGGGAAAAGATTCATGGACGATAATGGTGTCGTTGATGAACAGGGACAAGAATTGAAGGAAATTCTTCACGAGGGGATTAGGTTGAGCTCAAGAAAATCTTTCTTTGCGGAGTTCATCCCTTTGCTACGATTCTTGAACTCCGACAATGAGGCACTTGCGAAGGTTAATGCTCGCACCGACAACTTTACTAAGAGGATCATGGAAGAACACACTCTTGCACGACAGAAGACGGGGAATACCAAGAGCCATTTTGTCGACGCGCTGCTAACGCTGCAAAAGGAGTATGAGCTCAGTGAGGACACCATTATCAGTCTCCTTTGGGTAGGCTTTAGTCCAAGATTTTCTACTTATTGTGAGTTATTATACATGCCTCGAATCATGGCCCTAACTTGCCATGTCGAATTGTGCAGGATATGATCTCCGCTGGCATGGATACCACTTCTATCACCGTGGAATGGGCGATGGCCGAGATGGTTAGGAACCCGAGGGTTCAACACAAGATTCAGGAGGAGCTCGACCGTGTGGTTGGTACGGACCGCATCATGACGGAATTGGATATAGCCAATCTCCCTTACTTGCAACGCACAATAAAGGAATGCTTTAGGATGCACCCTCCAACCCCACTGATGCTCCCTCACAAGGCCAGTACCAATGTCAAGATCGGTGGCTATGATGTCCCGAAAGGAGCCACCGTAAGCGTCAACTTGTGGGCACTTGCTAGGGATCCTTCGGTGTGGAAAGACCCTCTAGAGTTCAGACCCGAGCGGTTCGTTGAGGAGGATATTGACATGAAGGGCACCGATTTTCGGCTACTTCCCTTTGGTTCAGGTAGGCGTATATGCCCCGGTGCGCAGCTTGCTATATTTTTGGTGAGCTCTATGGTAGGACACATGCTGCACCATTTCACCTGGACTCCATCGCCTGGAATGAAGCCTGAAGACATGGACATGATGGAACAACCTGGGACTGTCACTTACATGAGAACTCCTGTTCAAGCTGTTGCCACTCCAAGATTGCCTGTGAATTTGTACAAGCGTGTGGCATAGAGTTGTAAATGAGTCTAGTTCAATGATCGTAATCGAGCTCGCGGAGGATCGGTCAATCCGAGTTTGATGCGGACTGTCATTGAAGTTTATTTTTTGTCGAGAACTGATGGTTGATCTGGTAACATCTCCGTGCATGTTTACATATAAATGTTGTGTTATCTTTGATACTTGGTAATCTTATTTACGTGGTTTTTCTTTTATTCTAATCGATGTCTGCCACTTATTTATTTGTATTGTATTTTCACTTGTAAAATAGTTAATAAGTCGGCGAGAATAAATTATCATGCCAATATGTTTTATAAATCTAAAAATACTTGGGACATTTAGTACTTTGTATAATGCAAGTTTCAATTAAAATATTTGGGAAACATGTTTATATACATAAATTATTTATAAACTTACATTATATTTATAAACTTACATTCAGAAAATGTATTGTCAAAAATACTTATTGAAATAATGTTTCCTTAGAAGTTAAAACAACCAGGTTTTGTTATTCTGAAAATTACAATTTTAAGGACAATAAAAACTAATAAATTTCAAGTTTAAATTAGAACATGTGGGGATTACCTAATACCCATTTAAAATGTTTACATTTTCAAAAAATTCTTGCCCTAAGATATCAATTCTGACATTCAATTTTTCTTATAAAAAATTTCAATTCCTAGAAGTTCAGCCAAAATGCCATAAATCCATTTAACTAATAAATTTCAAAATATTTCAAATTTCCAGGGATAAATTTTAGTTAATGAAAAATAGATATTTCAATATTAACCGACATGTCAATTTCAATAATGAGTTGATGCTCGTCATCCTCATTAAAATTTGTTACCTTTTTTTTCCCCCAAAAAGAACCAATTTACGATATTAAAATGTAAATCTATGTTTAACATGATAAAAAATAAAAAAACATATAATTTAAAATATTAAAAATACAAATTTATTATTATAAAACCCAAGGATCAATGGCGGCGAGTTGGGGGGAATCGTGGATGTCTAGTTAAAATTATTTTTTGTTGGTTTACTATTTTTTCATCATTACTTTTTTTTACAAAATATATGTTTTAATAATTAATTTCCGAAAATTCGAATTGTTTCTTCTCTCTCTCAAAAACACTATAAAACACGAATCGATCAAGCTTATTCAGCTCAATACATCGCTAATCTATATAAAAAAAAATTTAATTTAAATTTTATCGGAAGATCTATCGTCAAACATTCGAGGTGTTTATTCAATTGGTGCCACATGGACAATAAGTTCACATTTTTAATTATCCAATTTTTACAGTGTCTGCAAGTTATATAATTATATATATATATATATAATATTTAGTTGTCTAAGAAATAAACAAAAAAAATATGAAATTATAATTTTTCGAGTGAGTTTATTATGTATAAATGACAAAGATGATGTTTCGACGTTGAAATCATGATACAGTATTTATTTATTTTATTGAGTAAGTTATTTCTTCTTTTTTTGGGGTTTAGGATGTTAGCTAAAATTCGATACACTATTTCGGTTAAACATAAAACAAGGTCTTACATTAACTTATATTAAATATTTAACTGACCACAAATAATTTATTAATATTTTGAATTTTTAAAAACTATTTTTTCAAATATAATATAAAATTAAATTAATTTTTCACGAAATAGTATATATACTAAAAAAAATCCTTGGTCAGCAGATATGAATCCACTTGTCTCGTGACTCCACCTACCCACAGATGGAAGCACGTGGAGCTTGTATCATTTTATATTCTATTCCATTGACCAATATTAATTAATTCAAATTTCGATTGTTTTTTTCAGTTGGAATAATTTATTAAATGTGAAGGATTTTTCTAATTGGAAAATAATGATAAATTCATTTAAACAAATTTTTTTTTACCAATTTAGACTAAACAAGAACTTCGATAACATTCAATATATATATATGCTGCATCGTGTGATTAAATGCGAGTCGATGTCACAAAATAAAAGCACACGATCCGATCGAGTAAATAGCTTGAATTTGAATTATATCAAATAAAGAATGTGGTCCTTTTTTTTTTTTTTTTTATAATTCTCGTATTGTCACGAAATGGGTAATAAAAAATAGCGACTGGAAATTTAATTTAACATTTAATAGAGTGGACGTGTTGTTGAGACTATTAGGGCACACGCATTGTCAACGACTGTTTTTAAGACGTTTGGTGAAATCTTCGTGATTTGGAAAGTTTATTTCATGCTCCATAATAGGATTTCCCAATTGTATGATTTGTTAAGTTGCTCAATATTTTTTTTACACAAAAATTTAAAAATCAAATCAATTGTCTATTCATATATAATTTTAAAAGGTTAGTATATTTAATTTTTATACTAAAAAGAAATAACAAGTTATCACATGATATTCGTTTCATAAAATTGATATTTGATTATATTATTTTGTTAACTAAATGTTAAAATATTCGTTCGTAGATATTATATAAATGCAACCAATTCAATAAAGCGAATTGACATAATTGGCCTGGCTCGAATCATTTATCCACTGTGTATGGCATTTAAAGCCTGCGAAAATAATAGTCTTAAATACATGTGGTGTATGTTTGAAGCAACACGAACAAAATTTCGACACAGCCATGACAATTTACATCTATTTTGAAACTTTCAAAATATATACGTTAAAAGTAAATGTTATTACTGAGATTTCAAGCTACTCTCAACTACTATCTTAATAATGCATTTAATAATAAATATTAAATAATGAATGTGAGAGTTTAATTAACTTTTTAAAATTTGTATATATGAATTTGAACAATTATATTAAAAACTAGTTGAGAGTGAATTTAGGCCCAAATATGTATCGATATCAGAATTCCAATTACCTAATAGTAAAATATTATGTTGAGAGTTGCTTGTTTTAAATGTTAATTTGACAAAAAAAAATTAACGAAAATTATTTGATAAATTATTACTTGGGAATTAAAATTAATTGATAAATTTCAAAAATAACAAAGATTATTTGATAAATTATTACTCGGGGAATTAAAATTAATTGATAAATAAACTAAATAGTAATCAAATAAATAAAACATTAGATTTATTTTTCAGCTACCCGTGTTGAAGTAGGTGGCTTCGATTTCCAATAATATATTCCGCCCATATATTGTCTTCACAACTTAAGCCTCAACCCTGGAATCCTAATTCATTCCATGGCTCTACCACTGCTAATCCTCTCAGTTCTCACAATTTTCATAGCCTATAAACTCTACCAACGCCTCCGTTTCAAGCTACCCCCCGGCCCGCGTCCTCGCCCCATCGTTGGGAACCTCTACGACATCAAACCCGTCTTCGTGCGCTGCTTCACCGAGTGGGCTGAAGTCTACGGCCCCATCTTCTCTGTGTACCTGGGATCCCATCTGAATGTTGTAGTTAACTCGGCAGAGTTAGCTAAACAAGTCTTGAGAGACAATGATCAGCAGTTGGCTTACAGGAACAGGACTAGAATGATTTCAAGGTTCAGCAAGAATGGCATGGATTTGATATGGGCCGATTATGGTACACACTATGTAAAGGTTAGGAAATTGTGTACTCTTGAGCTCTTCTCGATGAAGAGGGTCGAGTCTTTGAGGCCCATCAGAGAAGATGAGGTTACCTCCATGATTGAGTTCATTTACAAAGACAGCATCAAGCCTGGTAAAGATTTTTAGCTTTTGTGGTTGATCCTTTCTTTATACATCCTTTTATTTTCTCAAGTGTTGAGCTTGATATTTTAATTTTCTTTTTTTATTGTTTCTGTATGTTGTCTGGGATTTATGGGTTGCTTTAATGATGCTAGATAGTCCTTTTTCCCCTTTTTGAAGCGTTTTGGTCTGAGCTTTTATGCCACTCAAATTTCAAGATAATAAACAAGTACTGGTTTTATGTTCTGATCCACACATGAAGGGAGAAGGATGATCTTTTCTCCTTTAGCTTGTTTTGTTATCACCATTCAATAGTTGATGGTCTGCTCTTTTGTGTGAAACTGTGTCTCCTTGTTACTCGAAGGGGTTTGGGCTGTTAAATGGAGATGTTTTGGTAGTTGGGACTTGAAAGCATATTGCTGTGAAGAAGATTACCCGTGGATAATGTACGTATAGAGTGAGGTGAAAACCATAGGAATCCTTGTGAAATTTGATGGTTTAATTATCACTCTTGGAATTTATTTATTTTTTCTTTAGATTTGGTATGATTGAGGGCTCAGTGGTTCACATGAAAGGTGGTGTTTTTTCGAATTCTCGGAGTATAACAGACCAAAATATTTAAATATTCTTTAGAAGGGCTACGGATTTTGGGCTACCTCAAGGGATTATATGCTTTCAGGACTGTGAAACCTAGAATTAGTGTTCGATGTAGAAACTGGAAATTTGACATTTCAGTGGGCGATACTTTCATTCTTTAACTATACGAATAAAACTTGGAACTTTTTTTTTTGGGCGGGGGTGGGGGGAATCAAACACCGATTCTTGATCCTCGCCGGATCTATTGTGATCCGCACATTTTGTGGATGCGGTGGGAGATCTTTGAAATTTGATCCGAATGTTTACAGCCTCTTCGTGTGAATTAATGGAAATGGATTCGACAATTGGCTGGAAAATGGAAATTGAGTTCTTACTCATTGTGTTATTGCAGGAAATAAGGGAAAGGCTTTGGAGCTGCGCGAGTACTTGGGAATGGCAGCGTTCCTGCACATTACAAGATTGAGTTTTGGAAAGAGGTTCATGGACTCAAACGGCGTGATAGACAAACAGGGGCAAGAGTTGAAATATATTTTGGACAATGCAATTAAGTTGGGCTCCACGAAATCATTTTCAGACTTCCTCCCATGGTTTAGGTTCTTGTTCAAGTCTGAAAATGCTGCACTGGACGAGCATGACACTTTAGCGAATGACTTCACAATTAAGATAATGGAGGAACACACTCTTGCACGCAAGAAGTCGGGGAGCACCAAGAGCCATTTCGTGGATGCATTGCTAACTCTTCAAAAGGAGTATGATCTCAGCGACGACTCCGTTATTACTCTCCTTTGGGTAAGTTGACGGTTAGAAATCGACAATAATCATGTGTAGTTGTTTATGTGGCAATGTGATTGAAATGTAGGGTCCGAGCTACTTGATGGTTTTAAAGATTTAAGTAGCACTTCTGCTTAGGTCAGTTTAAGATATGCCATAGCATTCTTATGTAATCAAGATTATGATATTTACACACCAACAATCTAAATGCATGCAGGATATGGTGTCAGCAGGAATGGACACTGTCACCATCACTGTGGAATGGGGGATGGCGGAGATGGTGAGGAACCCAAGAGTTCAAAAGAAAATTCAAGAAGAACTCGATCGTGTAATCGGTCAGGATCGTATCATGACAGAAGCCGACATACCGAATCTCCCCTACTTACAATGCGTGGTGAAGGAGTGCTTTCGGGTGCACCCCCCAACACCGTTGTTACTCCCTCACAAGGCAAATTCCAATGTCAAGATTGGTGGTTACGACATCCCCAAGGGATCCACCGTGAACGTCAACCTCTGGTCCCTTGCTCGGGATCCTGCGGTGTGGAAGGACCCCCTCGAATTCTGGCCCGAAAGGTTCCTTGAGGAGGATATTGACATGAAGGGCACTGATTATCGGCTACTCCCATTCGGGTCAGGGAGACGTGTCTGCCCCGGTGCGCAACTCGCAATCAACTTCGTGACATCCATTTTGGGGCACATGCTGCACCATTTCATTTGGACTATGCCCGCAGGAATGGGGCCTGAAGATATAGACATGAACGAGCAACCGGGATTGGTTATCTACATGAAAACGCCTTTCAAAGCTGTTCCGACTCCAAGATTGTCCGACGATTTGTGCAAGCGCGTCGCCGTGGGAAATGTTTGAGTTTGTGCAAATCTTTGGATTTAATACGATCATTTTCTATGGCAGCAGGACGCCATTTTACCATATAGTTTACTTTTGGATGTCATTCTTCAAGACTTGATTCTGTATACTTAAGAAAGTCATCCACAGTTATTTAGTAATGCGATGTATTTCCATCAATATTTGAGACTTGTAACTTTATTCTCCATTTAATTTAAGTTATGCAGCTCCAAGCAGATTATATTAATCTAGCACTTGTATTCTCAGGCGCCTATGGTTTTTTATATAAAAAAAATAATCCTTTTTTGTTCCCAAAAGCTGAATTTGAGGGGTTGGGAAGGCAATTTATTTATTTTGTATTTTTTGAAAAGAAGCGAATTCCGTATCAAAGAGAAGTTATACAATATATATCATAGTTCAAATTTTCTCAATTCGTTGGTGTCGCAACGGCGTCCACGCCCACACAATCTAGATGAGAGCACGCACATTATGTACGTAACGTAAATTATGTATAAATGGTGTTGACAAATGGCCGTGAAATTTCGTCTTTCCATGAAATACAATAATGAAAATCATATGATTTTATTAACCGAAAAGAATGGAATTTAACAAATCATTTGATAAAGTCACCTAGTTGAAAAATATTCAGTCAAGTATCAGCTGATGATTAACGTTAATTATGTCAAAGAAATTACAAGAAAAGGCTATCAGCTGATAATTAATCATATCGAAGAAATCATTTGATGGATAAAGTATGTGATTTTTATAATAATCAATTTTTTGGTAGAATAACTCGAATATAATGAAAGACTCATAAATTAAGAAACTTTTTTATATAAAAAAATATCAGATAAATTCGTCGATATAAAATTGGGGGCTACAAATGTGAGTTTGCTAACTTTGCTAACTGTATCTCAAAAGTGAAAATGAATTTGAAGTAATAGGATTTTTATGGATAGTACCAGTTGATACTGATGAGGAACTCTGAAATTTAACAAACGCGTTCCTGTAAGCCATACGGAATCCTATATCTGAGAATTCTAAGCCTGTGTACCGAGTTCCAGCATCAAAGTGTGATTGATGTGATTTGCTGTTGGACCAGAAAACTGAACGGGCCCTGTTACAGATTTCAAATGCATCAGTTTATATAAATTTCAATATTATTCATATGTATTACTCAAATCGAATTAATGTAATTAAATACGAGTTTTTAATCGTTCTTGGATAATAATATGGCGTAGATTGCTGAAGAACACATGCCTTATTCGACTTACGTAGAAATAAATAAACAATCAAACAATAATTGGCTCAAACGAACTCAAAATTTTGACGAATGACAGATGATTCATGTTGATACTTTGGCTAGATATCACGTAGTTTTCTTAGATATGGGTAGATAACGTTCTTGCCTTTTTTTTTTGGTGGCATTCAGGTTTCCTGTGCAGTTAATAACAGATGGATTTACCTGGATTGACATATCGATTCTTCATAGCCCATTCGTCACGCATGGCTTCAAATTTTTTGAAAGGAGCTCCTGGTGCGCAAAAGAGTGTGAAAATATTCCAACTTTAGTACCAGCCTCAGGAAGATGTATAACTGCAGTTAAAGATGCATAACATCCAATGAAATTTACCTTCAAGCTCCACCATTGCCTTCTTAATCACGGGTTTAAACTTTCCTGGAGAAAGATCAGGTATTGTCACAAAACAGAAAGGACAATTGAAGGTGTCATAAGATACAAGTTCAAGTCATTGAGAGGCGATGGTACCGTGTCTCCTTTCCACATCCATCAAAGAAGTCAAAGCTGTTCCACCTACACTCCATTTCTCAACTGGAGCACCCAAGTTCCCCACCTGAAAAATATGCACAGCTACTAAAGGCTCCATGAATTCTATGATTAGTCTTGTTGAAAAAGAAACCACTAGAGCACCAGAAAACTGAGAAGGAAATAGAAGAAGGAAGAACTAACCGAGGAGATCAGACCAGTCTTGCCAGAATGGAGTAGTACTCCAGCAGCATAACCCAATGCATAGCAGTAGTTTGAATCAAAGTTAGAAGGCAAACCACATCTACCTTCATAACTGGAAAAGAAAAACAAAAATGGAACCAAGAAGTAAAATAGCCATCATTCCTTGTTGTTTTCTGATAATATCCCAAGAGGCTGATAAAACAATGAAATGTCAGTGTAATATTTAATTCTATGAAACATTGAAAGTTTACGAGTATAAAGTTATTACTTACCCAAAAAAATGAGATTGTCCCTTAAACTCTTTATTGTATAAACCCTGTTTTTTTCTGGATTCCAATTCAGTTTCAACCATCTGGATAAGCATTTTATCTGTTTCTATTTTTGCAACCTAAAATGAAACAGTAAAATAGTACAATGATAAAGAACAAATAGTACAAAGTATTATCATGTTATTCTCTCAAGCTCTATTAAATAAGGATTGGGAATAAGTCAAGAATGAGAGTAAAATGAAGGGCCAATGATAAAGCAATGAATACCTGCACATTTCCATGTGGATCTCTTTCAAGCATTAGTTGCTCCTGAATTGCTTGTGGAAGAAGTTCAAAGAGGCCGTGAGATTGACTCCTGAGTTTCTTCTTCCACATTCCACCTTCATCAACAACATCATGAGCGAGAATTTCATTCAACTCTGCAATCAGTTGTTGCACCTGATACACAAGGATGAAGTAATGTTCGTAAATCATATATTTTCTTCAATAACTCAATAATTTTTAAGATGGTACGACAAGTTGAGGAAGTTTTTAAAAGATAGATGGCAACATATATACTTCTAATAGGAGTCAAACCTCTGGGATAAAATCAATCAAGCCTTCCGGTATAAGTATGACCCCATAATTGTAGCCAACTTCAGCACGTTTACAGATCACATCGGTAATATAATCTGTAACGTTCTTCATAGTCTGTTTCTTTGCTGCAACCTGCAGGAAATCAAACCATTTATGAATTTCGTAAGAATTCTTTGATTAATTCCTTAACTTTTCTGGTGTTCTTTCTGTTTTTACGATCCCTACAATGCTAGTTGCCAATCAAATGTCAAATATTAAAAAAATAACCGAAGAATACCTCTTCACCAATTATAGTTATATTGGGATGAGTCTGCAAAGCGCACTCCAATGTTATGTGAGAAGCAGCACGGCCCATAAGCCTCACAACTATGCATGACGATTCTTAGGTAAGATTATAATTGAGGCACAAATTGTAACACAAATTACAGAATAACATATCAGTTAGATATACGCCAAAAAGTTGAACTAAACACAATTAAAGAACTTACAATGATAATATTTTCCAGTTGAACGAGCATCTAGCATAACATTTCCAATCATTTCTGCATATATCTAATACCAGAAAAACAATAACAAGAATGAGGATTGAAAATAAAAGTAAAACAGAGAGAAAGAAGGATGACTGGATGAGAGAATTTCACGTCAAAGTAGCATTTCATCATTTAAAAAGCTCGAGTATAGTGAATAAAAGAACTAAAGTTCATGCACTTCAAATGCAGTTAAATAAGAGACAGAAGATCCTAATATATTTGGTAATCCACAAATAAATGGAGAATGTGATTTATTTACTCCAATAAAAGGGAACGTACTCATGTAAGATGGCAAAAGAGAACACTGAAGGAAATCAAGAAGAAACATCAAGCATATTCAAAATGTTCAAAATTTTCTAAAATTCAAAGTAACTTGTCACATTCAGGATGAAAATGAAGATCACGGGATCTCAAATCAATTTTTGCATTTGGAACTACGGGGGCCAATGGATTGTAATGTCAGCATGGGAAAGCATTACATCATTCAAATTACTAGAATAGTCATCAAGCTGGCATGTTGCAATTGAACCATACAAGTTAGTTCAAGACTCAGTTCAAATTAAAAGAGGATTTAATTACAATTCCCTGCCTGGAAGAGTTTTTATTAGTGTATCAGAACGCATAGTGATTGTCCTCTCAACGATGTCGAACACCTAAATCATATCATGTAGGGAAGTTGAGCATTTTATGGTGGAAAGATGTGTAAAATGCATTGGGTCTCATTTAGAATGACTCTCACATCAAGGCAAAATGGTAGTTACGCCTCAATGGCTTATGCTTTACAATTAAGGACTTGTAAACATGAAAGCTACTCCTATGCTCACTTAGACGATAGATAGAACTCCATTGGTAGCAAAAAGAGTAACGGAAGTTGTTTTGACAAAATGTTTACCTTGCATGCTGTATCAAATCCAAAGCTTGTGGGAACTTCTTTACATTTCAGGTCACCATCTATTGTCTTAGGACATCCAATAACCCGAGTTTTCAATTCCTCCCCCTGAAATGTTTATGCAACAACTAGACTTGAACAGAGCTGTAACAGAAATCAAAATAACTATCCAGGGGAATAATATTTACCTAAAATTTTCCGCAAGAAGACAGGCATTAGTGTTTGAATCATCTCCTCCTATGACTACCAGTCCATCTAAATCAAGCTTCTTTGCTGTGTCTTCTGCCTGGCTGAACTGAGGAAACATAATGTAGGCACAAGGTGCAAATGACAAAGTGAGATAATTAATAAGGTCCACAGTTTTTAAAATTTACCAGTACTCTTTAATCATCAGTCTTTAAAAAAATTCCGCCTAACAATAATATATAGAATTTCTCTAGGATTGTTAAACCAATGATTTTAGGGACACATGCCTGCTTACACAGGCTCATTAGGACTCCCCAACAACTAGTTTTATAATGCAGTTGTGTGACATATAGTATATTCATGTAGACACGTCCTGATATAGCTTGATTGATGGCAATATGAGTTTTTTTTGGTTCTATAAACTCAATGAGTCTACTGTACATATGTTTCTTGTGCCTTACTATGACCATAGGTGAATTTATGGAATGGTAGCTCCAATTTTTGTGTCATTGCTGATATAAATTGCCCTTGATGGTTTATGGAATATACAAAACTCATGTAAATAAAATGGATACTAATTATCTACTTGTTCAGGGGTTTCTATTTTGTCTCTCCCGCTACAAATCATGTCAAAGCCACCCTGCAAGAGAAAACAATACATTGTTAAAATGCTAAAATTTGGATGATCTATACATGCTCCGACAAAAGACATATAAAACAATAAAAGCAAGTGCAGTGCTTGGCAAGGGAGAATATAAATAAATGAAGCATGTTATTTTTGTTGAATTATTCAGATATACTGTTAAGATACACCAATAAAAAAATAAGAGAAAACTAAATAAAAAATGTGGAAAGAAAAATAGTTAGCTGTAAGTCTTATAATCCCATATAAAAACATTGTCCAACCTCACAAGGCACACAGATTTATATGTATATTTTCCTTGAGACAATGATTTACTTAAAATTTTCTCATTAACCTTGACCATTGTTTCTTTTTTTGTGGATAAAAGCATTAGTTGTTTTAGCTCAACGGTAAAATAGAAATAGCATTATAAAGTCAAAATGACCAATACCAGAGGTCCAGAATATATAAAGCCTGTTTCATACACATCAACGTTGCAAAGTTTTGCCCGGCATAAATATTCTTTTTTAAAATTTGATTCAACAGCTAATAGAATATATTACCAATAAACCATTCTGGGAGTATATGTCGAGACATGAAATATAAAGATAGTGGAAAATAAATCAAGAAAAAAACACAGAGAAATTCGGAGTTCATGCACATGTGACATAATTTTATTTTGTAAGAAGATTGAAACCAAAAGAAGATAGATGTTGAGATGTCGTCTTGCCGTGAATTCAAAATATGATTGGTCTAATTTTGTGCTGTTTAGTTTTCATAAATGTAGTACTTGAAACTAACGGGACAATTTACATTGCTCAAGCGACTTTGAGCCATAACCTTTTTTCTTATGGTTCTTTCATGGTTCAGCCTGGACCAAATTATCCACTGAGAACTCAACTTTAATTATACCTCAGTAAAATCAAATGGTAAAGATTCTTACTTGGTTTCTATAAGGATAAACAAAGTCGGTGGTCAGTTCGACATATTTACACTTCATAATCCCTGCTGGACCACCATTAAAACCGTATAATTTGCTACCTTTTGTTCTATCCTGCAAATAATCTAAGAAAAAGAACTTCAAAAATCTTGAAGTAACCTATTTTATGACCCAAGTTATCAATATTTTCTAACTTTAAAAGTTAAAAAGCTCACCAAAGAGACCGGATATCACATTATGGCCACCAGGAGCTTGTCCTCCAGAGAGGACAACACCAATCTTTAAGCTTAGGTCGGAAGTAGTGTTAGATGAATCAACAGGAACAAGCATTGCTGATGGTTGTCCAAAGAGATTAGGGAAAAGCTTGGCAATTTCGTCTATAGAAACAGTGAAAGTCGATGCATCAATATTTCTCAAGCAAAAATATATTTTCAACATCAACTTCTAGATAGGCACTTAATTAATTATTCTCATGAATTTATTATCTAAAAATCAAACTCTTCACTCTCTATTTTAGTCATTAGTTAATTGATACCTCTGCTCCTGAGGTAAACGTCAAATTTCAAAAAACATATGAATCACGGAAGGTTTGTGAATTTCTTTAATTACACGTCGGGTTTGTAAAAAAATGTTTCACCTTCTTGAGACACAAGTTGTCGGTTGACAAGCAAATATTGGTTGCTCTTCAAGTCACTTTGGAAAAGGACAAAAATTTAAAAAGAAAAAAAAATAGTAGAACTGGACTAAAATTAAGCAATACAAAGACCAATACACAAATAAACAAATATACATTATCAAAATCATAATTTTTCACGCTAAAAAATGAAACAAGTCGAGGTTCCGTGGTCGTAGCCTGTGATTCATTGAAGGGTTGAAACTTGGCTTGCGTCGAGAAGAAAGGCCGAGCATGAAACAAGTCGAGGTTCCGTGGTCGGGGCCAGTGGTTCATTGAAACTGGGCTTGTGTCGCGAGGCCGAGCCTCAAGGCTACTTGCATGCCGTTTAGGCTTTTGATTAACATGCTTTGTGGTAAACAAGACTAGTGATATGATCAACACTTACGCAGAATTCAATTAAAATCAAAATATGAGCGTCTGGATTTCTAAAATTTCAAAACTATAAAAACATAACTCATGCTGTCAATTGTCATGCCACATCATGCACAACCATTCTATGCATAGCGCGTAGTGTAGGGCGTTTTTGGAAATTCAAGACAATAGCGCTTAATCATCCCCGAATTCAGTCACCACTGTCCTAAACATCACAACAGATAGCATTTGGAGAGACTTCACACGCACGATTTCAAAAGTAAATAACCTGGATTTCCGGCAGCTGAACTTAAAGGACCATCGACGACATTGAAGGGCTTCCTGAGAACCTCTGGCAGTGGGAGGGAGACTTCTAGGCGGCTCGCCTGTACCTCGCTGTAATCGGAAGCTGATCTCCCCGGCAGCGTTGCTCCTGAAGAAACCATAGAATCAGAGATCGAAATAGAGGTTTGTTAGATGGAAAAGTATGAATGATCAGCAAGAATGGGAGATGTGAGTAGTGTGTGTGGTGGATTGCGATGCAAGGTAGATGGAGAGGGCTTAGAATGCGGGAGGTTGGTTAAGAGAAGCGTTCAAATCTTATTGAAGTTTACGCCTGCCTACACTTTACTAAAAGCAAACTATTTTTGCATGGCCCGAGACTGATAACCACCATATTTTATACGTAGTTAAATATCATATATTAAATTATCTTTTTTATGTTTTGTATCGATTTTTGTCCTAAAAAACATACGTGAGCTCATAGAATATATATACATTTTGTTACTATAATCAGACAGTGCAAAAACATAATTTTTTGACAAAGTTTGAATATAAATTTAAGTTTGAGTCTAAAGATTTAAAGCAAATTTATCCTAACTCATATGTTTACAAACTCGACTTTCTGATGTGATTTATAATAATCATGTACGAATGAATTAAGTTATGTACAATAATTCAAGTACAAATTTATTAATTTATAAATAAATCAAATTTTGAAATAAAATTGACTGTCATTTTGATGATATTGTTGTAGGTTATAAGCTACATTTTGAGTCAAGTTACATTGTGGATATGGTGATGCACAATTAGATCGCAATCCAAGAATCATTAATTGAATAAAAAAATTAATAAACGATAATTAATTTACAAAAAATAAATATTCGTTATGTGAATTTCTTTTGCATAGGCATATGAAAATGAGATTAAAAAAATCCCTTTAATTAATTTTATATGTTGATTTATTTTAAACTTGGAGAAACAATAAATTGAACTAAATAGAAAAAAGAATGAAAAGGAGAGGTCATGTTGTAGTTCTACAGACTTCAGGGGTCACTATCATATTATTTGAAATTAAAAGACGCCATTGGAAAATTTCAGTCCCTTCAATCCAAATAACGAGGGTCTTGTTTGGAAAGGATTTAGGGTTTAGAAATCCCAATCCCAGTACCGTTGCCATTTCAGTTATAATTCAATTTCAGAGCCAAATTCAGAATATCGGTATTTAGTATGTGGGCACTTCGTAGAGCCTCCATAAGTCTCAAGTAATTCATTTTACTTTTTATTGCATTAGTCATTGAGTTTTTTTGAGCCAAGACTTGTTTTTTTAAAAAACTTTTGCTCCATCACTTCTGCATTTCTTATCCACGGTAGTGATTTTTTTTGGATATATTTGTAATGAGTTTCCGGCATGTTGATTGAGTTTTCTTATTTGTTAGCTGCGCGTTAATGTTTTCGTGGGCTATTAAAGGTGGCAAAGAAAAGTCAGAACTACTGTTTTCAGCTTTATTTTTCTTGGTTAACTTAAAAATTTGTGGTGCCATTTACCGTTTGTGGTATAAGCTGCAGATGCAAGATTTTTCTCATGCGTTTGCTGTGCAAATACTTTTGTTTTGTGCACATAATCGCATGTGTGATGTAGTATTTTTGTATCTGGAAGTTTTATTATGGTGAAGTTTTCGTTTCCATTTGATGATGAAGTTAGACAGGAGAAAGAGAAGCTAACTTGGACAATCTGTAGCTTAGCTGTTACAAGCCTGGATCGTGGGTAGATCATTTTCGTGTGCCTGCGTAATTTAGTTAGGTTGTATTGTTGCCTGTTGGTTGAGTTTTATTTTTGACCAGCAGGAAAACACAATAGCAGAAAGAAGGGAAGGTGGTTGATGGAAGAATAATCTATTTTGAGTGTCAGATACACATTTTATACCACTTATTTAAATATGGTTCTGTCCTGGAGGTCATCTACCCCCTTCCCCAAATTGAAATCGTTTGTTCTTTATGTAGATTATTTTGTATATATTTACTGCATGTGAAATTTGTTGGTGAAATTCCTGAGAGTGGATATTGTTTGAAATGTAAGTAAGATTTGTTCCGTGGAAACCTAGTATGAAAGGAGACATGACTGTTTCTTGAATGTTTTCTCTCTATCATAAAAGGTAGATAAAGGAAGGATTAAGCTAGAAAGATAGAGCTCTGCATACACCTAGACACCATGGAATTGGGCCGCTGTTTTGAACCTGTTTCTTGATTCTTCTTATGAACACATAATTAAGGATGTTACATTCGCTTCACCAATGTAGTTCTTTTCTTGGCATTACTTTTGGAACCCGTTTGACTTCTTTTTGCTGTGGCGTAATTGCTATTATGTGAATTCTACTGCTTCTGCCTGGATAGTTGTAACTAATCTTTTTCTTTTTCTGGTGTCGTTTAGAACTGCTTGTGTTCTTTGAAATCATCTTGTTATATTGATTGTGATACGCAAACTGTTTGTGATTCAGGAATCGTTTATTCATCTTAGGCGGCACACACATTTTCTTCGTAAAATCAGAAATTGCTAGTCGTTCTCTGGGAAGTTACAATCCTCTATTTATTGAGTCTGAAGTACTACTTGATGGGCTGCTATCTTCAACTAAATTCTATAACCCATCATCCAGTTCAAAGTTATACATGGCTGTACACACCTTTTCTTCAAAGGCCGGTACTGAGAGCAGTGGAGAAAACAGTGATGACTTGGGGGATGGTTTTTTTGAACTCGGAGGTCCTGCTGATGCTATTCAAGAAGCTTTATCTGGAGATGAAAACATTGACGGCTTGATATCTGAATCAGATGCATCTGAAGAGGATGCCGCTGTTGCTTATATGGATGATGTGTTTTCGGAATTAGGCGCCGAGGTTGGTGGAGAGAAAAAATCTTCAACAACAAGAGCTACATTGCCTTTGACTGATGCTATCCTAGCTGCTCGCCCTTTAACTATTTACAAGGTTTTGGATAAGTGGGTTGAGGAAGGAAACAAAGTGACTAGAAAAGAAGTGACATCGACTTTTCTTCATCTCCGAAAAAGGAAATTGTTCTTAAAGGCGTTGAAGGTTTTATTTTAATTCCTCTTTTGCTTCATTTTCCTTTGTATAGCCATCATCTTCGATGCAAAGGCCTATTACACATCATGATGAGCATTATATCCTTTTCTGTGTTATTACTTCCTGTACTCAATCTTTTGATTTGTATTAAACCTCTTGAAAGATGTTAGGCCTGCTTCTTGTTATCAATTCTCCCCTATAGCCAATGCACGCTCGGAAAAAGGGCTTTCTCGATTAATATAACCAAACTAAATTATTGAACATATATTGTAATATGTTATCACGAGATTTCTGTATTTTAATTCATTGGTTTGCTGGATAAAGCCGGAATGGGTGGAAGCAGCTAAAAGAAATATGGCCTTATTTGAGTCTGAACACTATATGTTTGTAACATTAAGGGTTATTTTACTCTTATATGAGATTCAAAAACTTCCACAGTAAAGGAAGTTAATGTCAAAAAGTATATTATGCTTTCCTCGCTTTGATGTTTGCTTTCACTTTGTATTAATTGTTTTTGTAGATTTAGCTGTCTACATGAATCTAAAGCTACTCTTCTTTCTTCTTTTTCCCTAATCTGTTCGTACAACAACGTTTTGCATCCATGGGTGATGTTATCCTTTACCTTCTAGCAATGATACTTTTCTCTTGGGTATGGTGTTGTTGGTACTTCGATTCTATTCTTTTTCTGTAATCCATTGGTACTAACATCTAAGCTTGTTTTTGTACAGCTTTCAGAATGGTTGGAGTCAACAAAGCATCTTGATTTTTTAGAGAGAGATTATGCTTCTCATGTTGATTTAATTGCCAAAGCAAGCGGTATTTTTCAAGCAGATGATTACATTAATAAGATACCTGAATCCTTCAGAGGGGAACAAGTCTACCGGACATTTTTGGCTAACTGTGTTGCGACAACACATGTGAAAAAGTCCGAGGAAGTCTTCAATAAAATGAAGGATTTGAAATTCTCTTTGACAACCTTTACTTGCAACCAGCTGCTTATTCTATACAAGAGAACCAATAAGAAAAAAATTGCAGATGTTCTCTTGTTGATGGAGAAAGAAAATATTAAGCCATCCCTTTTCACGTACCAGCTTTTGATTGATGTTAAGGGGTTATCTAAAGATATATCTGGTATGGAACAGGTTGTCGAGACAATGAAGGCCGAAGGCCTGGAAGTTAATACTCGAATTCAAGCATCTCTTGCACGACACTATGCTGATAGCGGGCTGAAAAATAAAGCTGAGGCTGTGTTAAAAGAGATGGAAGGAGAAAACGTTCAGGAAAACCGTTGGACGTGTAAAATTCTTCTTCCTATTTATGCTTCTCTTGGAAGGGCTGATGAAGTTGATCGACTCTGGGAAGTTTGCAAGTCTAACCCTGGATTGGACGAGTGCATGGCTGCTATTGTAGCTTGGGGAAAGATCGATAGGATTGAAGAAGCCGAGGAAACCTTTGAGAAAATGTTGAAAATGTTGAAGAAGCCAGACTCGAAACATTTTTCTGTTCTACTCAAGGTTTACACAGACCATAAGATGATAGCGAAAGGAAAGGAACTGGTGCGGCGAATGGCGGAGACTTGTCCCAATATTTGGCCGTCGACTTTGGATTCACTTGTAAAACTATATATTGACGCAGGGGAAGTGGAAAAAGCGGACAAAATTCTTAATGTCGCTTATGTAAGGAACAAAGGGAGATCAATGTTCACTTCTTTCTTAGCTGTAATGGATCAATATGCAAACAGGGGAGATATACCCAACACGGAGAAGATATTCCAAAAGATGAGACAAGCCGGCTATATCTCACGACTCCAACAGTATCAGTTACTTATTCGGGCATACACAAATGCCAAGTCCCCAGCTTATGGCTTCGCCGAGAGGATGAAGGCTGATAAACTTTACCCGGATAAAGCGATGTCTGATCTGCTTGCTCAAGTTGATGCGTTTAGAAAGACAAGAGGTGGATGAGTTGCTGGGATGAGGATGATGTAGGCTTTTTTAGATTATTTTGCAGGCCTGGTCTGGCTGAGATGGCTTCTTGAAATGTGAATTTTCATTTGTACTCGTTCATGGCCTTGTTTAATCGTGCCTTTTAAATGGTAGTTTGTTTCAGTTTTATACATACATATATTTCATGCCAAATATCGTTGAATGTTTCATCAAAATTATGAACTTGCTAAAAGCTTGTAAAGGTATTTGGAATTGTCTTTTAATGTTCTCAACTAGAGATAGACAAAAAGGGACAACATATTTTGAAATAAGTGATTGAATGACTAGCGGCCTATAAGTTTTAATTGAGAGCAAATCTAAACAAATTCAATTCAGAATGAACAAAATGTAATTTTGTTTCATGCGTTACAATTGATCTTCGGTAGGCAATGTGTGTGTGTGTGTGTGTGTTTATATATATTATTTAAGTTTTAAATATGGGGATATAAATTTATTTAAAATTACATTTTTGTGTAAAGTGCAATAGAAATTGTATCGTGGTAGTTTTTTTTATACCAAATTCGTGCATGAATTTTTACTTTATTATATATATTATATTTTCTAATAAAAAATAAAGTAATTTGGGGATGAAAATTTTATTAAAGACCAAAATAAGCTATAATAAGGGGGTTTACTGAATGATATAGTGTAGATATATAAAAATCATATATATTTTTTTTTTGTGGAAACTTAGTTTTTAAATCCACTAGCATGGTGTATTTGTGTTCAGTTCATGTCAGACCCGAAAATATTTCTACAGTCCCTGATCATATAAAATGTTTATGCACTTTGTATACCCACATGTTTTTCAGACGAAATTCGGTTTAAAATGTCAAAAATCTGAAACTAATATATGATATTTGAATATTGACTGTTTTAGATTTGGTACAAAAAATAAAATTATAAGTATAAAATTGGAATAATTATTAATATCAACTACTTGATACACTTGTTTGTGTGCTCAAATATATATATTAGTACTAGATTCGAAAGAGTTGATACTGAAATATCATACATTAGTATCACATTTTTATGTTTTGTACTGATTTTCATCCGAAAAAAGACATGAATAATTAATATCAATATTTGTTATACATATTTGAGTACTCAAAAATCATATATTAGTATCATATCTGAAATATTTTGTACTGAAATATAATATATTAGTACCATGTTTTTGATATTTTGTACCGATTTTATCCGAAAAGATATCATTAATATCAATATTTTTTGTACATGTTCGGATACTAAGAAAACATATATTAATGTCAAATCTAAAATATTTTGTACTCAAATATCATAAAATAATGCCAGATTTTCAATATTTTGTACTGAATTTCATCCAAGCAAACAATTTGTTCCACAGTCAGTGCAAAGACGTTTTTTGTGTAAATTAAAGACTCTAATTTTAATTTTTTTGGTATAATAGAGACTGAACACAAATAAAACTATGTTGTTGGAGATTTATTGAAATGGAACTAGGGATGGCAACAGGGCAGGGGCAGATTTGCTATCTCCATACCAGTATCTGAAGTCCGTCCCCACCCCATACCTGTCCCAATCCCCGCTTTTTTCTCGAATCCAAAACCGCGGGGATCAAATTCTCATATCCGTCCCTCATTCTCATTTCAAAAATATTAATGGGGTAAGATGAAGACGGGTTCGTAGATTTTCTCATATCGAAGCTCATTATTATCTATTATTATTAGTGATTGATATTAATAAATATTAATATTATTATTAATATTTTTAAAAATAATAATATTATTATATTATTAATACTGATAATAATATTATTTTATTATTAATATTACTTTCGGACGGGTTCGAAGATGAAGATAAAAATCTCAAATTCATCCTCGAACTATTTCGGAGATTTTAAAAAATCACCGAATTCGAAAAAATCAAGGATCACCGTCCTCGTTTCGAGTTTTTCCCACAGGACCTCAAACCCGTGGAGAAAGTCGTCATCTCTAAATGAAACCATGATAATATGAATTATCATTGAGTTCGATCTAGTATAATTGCTTATATAAATTCGGGAGAAGTGCTTTTATGTACGTCTCGCTCCCTCGTTAGAAAAAGTTTATGATACTACAACGCTAGGGCGGTGATGGTCCATTCTAATTGAGTTAGATATACAAACTTTAATTTTTTAAAGCTTGCAAAACGAAATTGGAAACTATATAAATTAAATTAGGAAATCCTCCTTCTGACCCCTCTCAGTCCAAATCCATGTTTTTCCCCCAAAAGCAGATAATGTAAGAATGTAGACACGTTTACGTCTTCATACATGGTAGGACTCTGTATCTTGACAAAATTCTTAAAATCGGAAACTTTCAATCTCCAATAATACTTCCCGTATATAATTTTCAGTGATGTTTTAATGTTTTTTATTTCAATATAATATATTTCATATAAGTTTATAACAAGAGCTGTAATAAAGCTTTGTATGAAACCCTAAAAAGAAACAATTTTATTTAAACAAAAATAATTATTCACAGCTCTCCACGATTTTTCGTGGGAGCAAATGGTCATGGAAGTGTATAGCGGCCAGATTAACGTCTGCATGCATTGTCATAGTACCCATAAAATACGTATCTGAATCTTGCGAACAAATCAGTCTAGATACCAACACCCAATGCCAACAAATGTATACACCATTTTGAAAAATTTCTCTTTGATTAGTATAAACTTAATACCACCAGTTTTCATTTTTCGCTACGCTCCATAATTTGGAGGTTTTGAATTTTAATAAAAGGTCAAGAAATGAAGCCGTCACGCATACTACTTGTTCTACAATAATTTAGTATGTAATCTTTTTACTACATAATAGGAATTATTTCTATTTTTGAATTTAAAAAGAAAATTCGAGGGATGAAGTTTAAAACACATTTTATAGATCCAACAGTATTAAATAGACGTGATTTATTTAAAATTTTCAATCCAGTCACAATGTCAATGAATTTTTGAGTTTCACGATTTCAAATTCATAATTCCAAATTCATCGATTAACGCTCGTAAAACAATTACCGACAAGTTTTTGAAATATTTGAAACAATATTCTAAAAGGCGCCATCTACGGCGACCGTCCACCACCTCAGTTTTCGGATCCGTACAGGAAACCGTCTAATGTTTAATTTGTGTCGGATAAAGTGGGTGATATGTCATTGATTTTTAAATTGAATCCGACATAGTGAAATTATTCAAGAAATATGGAAATGAACAAAAAAAATTAGATATCGAAAAGGTATTTTATGAGATGATCTCGCATATTTTTATTCATTAAATGAATCAACCCCGTCGAAACCCACCTAATTGCTATCTAGGTGGCTACCCCGCTTATCTTTTTTTAAAACACTTGTTTATTTATTTATTTATAAAGTAACTCTTGAGATATTCACGACTTCTGTAATTTATATTATTATTTTATATAAATAACGAACAATAATCAAAGCTCGAAACACCAAACCACCAACAAACATTGACAAAATAAGGTTTGAGCTTGAATTCAAATATAAAAACAATATTATTCCGAGTGCATCTCTTGTGAGACGGTCTTACGAATCTTTATCTATGAGACGGGTCAATCCTACTAATATTCACAATAAAAAGTAATACTCTTAGCATAAAAAAATAATATTTTTCATAGATGACCCAAATAAGATATCCGTCTAACAAAATACGACCATTGAGACCATCACACACAAATTTTGTCAATTATTCCACTCGAAATTATTTATCTACCTAATAGTTGATAGGCCCACCGCTATTAATAAATAAATAAAATATAAGCACAACCAATTTATTTTCTTCGTGATTATATTATAAAACTCATTTAATGCGGACAGGTTGATAAACTGTATCTTCAAATTACACAAACAAAACCAGAAAAATTATTTTTCTTTCTCAATTTATAATTTCAGACAAATATATATTCCAAGAAATAATTTTTCACCCAAAACTATTTTAATTAAGAATTTTCTATTCCCAAAATCGAAGGAAATTAGAAGTTTGAAAAGAATTGTATAAATAGCTGATGCGAAGACCCATTCACATCTAAAAAAACATGGCCTCTTTCCGAACAACCAAAAAGCATCATAAACATATAAACAACCCTTTTCCTTCTAAGCCAAAAGCTCTGCCTTTTCTCCAAGGGAATCTGTGTTTCAAGTCTCAGATTCTATTTGCAGAAAAGGTTTTCGATATTGGACATGGTTTTCAGTTGAATTGGTCACCTAAGGATGGAGGGTCCATCTCTGTTTCTCACAAGTCTAATCTTTCAAGATCGATATGGTCCACCATTTCGGGCCGGGCCTTCGTCTCTGCAGCGGTGGCTGATACAGAGGTGGAAGAGAGCAGAGGATCATTTGCTATCAAAGACAGGGAAATTCACCTGGTATGCAATCACCAAACCATCGAAAACATCAAGGTTATAGAGGAATCTGATGTAACATTACTCGAAAATAATCAAGATTTAACGTCTTTCCGACATGAAATGGAGCGAGAAAGGGCCCGATCTTCTGTTGTTTTGATCACAGGAAGGATATTCAATGTGAAGGAAAGGAGGAAGAGAATTCAGAGCTCTCTAGCTCAAGAAAATGGAGAATTTGTTGAAAAGAAGCCATCCGTGTACGCGAAATATTGGATGGTCTTTCAACCGAAAACAAGTAATCAAGTTGGATTTCAAGTGAGACTTGGAAAGCCGAATTTAGGACATCCTGAGAAGGTCTCTCCAAGAACTTATAGCTACAGAAATTTAACTCGGAAAATTGGTCGAACGAGGCGAATTCGAGTTGGATGGAGTGGATTTTTTACAAGAAAGAGAGTAGTAATATCACTTTCACAAGAAGAAGAGGAGAATGTGGTGATGAACAATGAAGGTTGTATTGATTTTAACAGGATTTGCATCACATATTCAAGTGAAAAGAATGAGAGATTTTATGGGTTCGGAGAGCAGTTTTCACACATGGATTTTAAAGGGAAAAAGGTGCCAATATTTGTTCAAGAACAAGGAATTGGAAGAGGGGATCAACCTATTACCTTTGCTGCTAATTTGGTTAGCTACAGGTAAACTTTTGAGAAATATCTTTTAACAGTTAATTTCGAAGCAATGGTGATTCACTGATTCTTCAACCCAACTGTTGTTTGGAACGCAGGTCCGGGGGAGATGAGAGTACAACTTATGCACCTTCACCATTTTACATGACATCGAAAATGAGGTCCCTCTACCTCGAAGGATATAGCTATTCGGTATTTGATCTAACAAAACATCATAGTGTCCAGATACAGGTAATGCGAACTCAAGAATTTTTTAAAAGAACTGTTTTTATAAAGTTTGGGATGCTATAAATTACATTCTTTTAAAAAAAACATCTGCGAATTACCCCTTCATTAAAGTTTCTCATTTACATTAAGGTGAGAAACCGAATTTTCACATGAATTTACCGAGGAAATTGGAAGAATTCTTGCAGGTACATGGAGACTTGGTAGAAGGTAGAATACTGAACGGAAACTCACCAGCTGAACTAATTGAGAATTTCACAGAAACCATTGGAAGACCTCAAGAACTTCCTGAATGGATAATTTCCGGGGCAGTGGTGGGAATGCAGGGTGGAACCGATGCTGTACGCCGTATCTGGAAAGAGCTGCAAGCCCACGGTACTCCAATCTCAGCATTCTGGTTACAGGTTGAACAAATCACCAGATAATTTTCAATAAAATGAATAAAAAAATTAGATATTTTTAAAATTTTCATTTTGTGCTTGTTTCACAGGACTGGGTAGGACAGAGGAAAACTGTCATTGGTTCCCAGCTATGGTGGAATTGGGAAGTGGACGCAAATAGGTATTCAGGGTGGCAGAGACTAATTAGAGAACTTAGTGATCAGAAAATTAAAGTGATGACATATTGCAATCCATGTTTAGCTCCAGTATGTGTCTTTCTTATCTGCAACTTTGAATTTATGTCCGATACTAACTGAAATCTGGAAAAAGAAATTTGTTGACCATTTACTCCTATAAGTAGACGGATGACAAGCAAAATGTACGGAGAAATCTCTTCGAGGAGGCGGTGAAGTTGGACATATTAGTGAAAAACGAGAAAGGAGGACCATACATGGTTCCTAATACAGCATTTGACGTCGGAATGTTGGATTTGACTCATCCGAAAACGGGAGGTTGGTTTAAACAGATTTTGCAAGAAATGGTGGATGATGGAGTAAGGGGATGGATGGCGGATTTTGGTGAAGGCCTGCCAGTAGATGCCTGCCTCTATTCAGGTTGATGTCCAAACATGTTTTTAACTTAGCTTAATATTCTTGGATTTTAAAGTAGTAGAAATATAGAAAAAGAGAAAAAATATTTAAAATTTTAAGTATGAATATCATCACTACAAGCTCCGAATCATGCACTAGATACTTGCATACGTTTGGCATCAACTGTCTCGATCCCATGACAAATTGACAATCGTGCATAGACATATTGATATAACTGTGAACAGGATTTACATTGTCCGGTCAGGAAGAGTAACATATCAATCCCTCTTATGCTTACATACAATGTTCAACCCTAGTATAGTGAAAATATCTTTGGTTAAATATGATAGGAATTTTTTTAATAACTGCATTATAATAAAATCACATCAAAGATTATATCTTCATATTATCAAATACGATTCTAATAAAGATAAAAGGGAAAACATTTCAACTAGGACAACAAGGATTATACAATAAGAAATATCCTCTACTCCATGGGCAAGAATCATACTTTCTTGTGAACTTTACTGATGTAAAACACATAATCATCTTCTAAAGAAGTTCATTTTACTATTTTTCCAGGGGAGGATCCAATTACAGCTCACAACAGGTACCCTGAAAACTGGGCACAAATCAACAGAGAATTTGTTGAGGACTGGAGAAGTACTAATGCTGGAAAGGAGAATGAGGTCCCAGTAGACGATTTGGTTTTCTTTATGAGGGCCGGTTTTCGAGACAGTCCAAAATGGGTAAGCCTTTTTTGGGAAGGGGATCAAATGGTGAGTTGGCAAGCCAATGATGGGATAAAGAGTGCAGTTGTTGGTTTGCTAAGTAGTGGACTGTCAGGATATGCTTTTAACCATAGTGATATAGGAGGCTACTGCTCTGTGAACCTACCGTTATTCAAGTACCATAGGAGTGAAGAACTTCTGTTACGATGGATGGAGCTTAACGCATTTACCACTGTCTTTCGAACACACGAAGTAAGTATCAACTTTCTCTTTGAAACATGTAAAAAATAAATGGAACATTCGAAGAATCATCGCGAAACTATTCTTATTAAGTTTTATGAATGGTTTGCTTTCTGTATTTCCCCGTTCATGATCAGGGAAACAGGCCATCGTGCAACACTCAGTTCTACTCCAACCAGAGAACATTATCTCATTTCTCACGCTTCGCAAAAATATATGAGGCATGGAAGTTCTATCGAATCCAGCTAGTCAAGGTAAAACATATACAAATTAGAAAAGACAGCGCTTTTAGCAACTATAACCAAGGTACTATGGTTTGTTTTTACAGGAAGCCTCGGAAAAAGGCCTTCCCATTTGTCGACATTTATTCCTACAGTATCCCGAAGACGAATATGTCAGAAAGCTAACATACGAGCAATTTTTAGTTGGCACCGAGATCTTAGTTGTGCCGGTTCTAGATAAAGCCAAGGAAGCAGTTAAGGTCTATTTCCCAGAGGGAGAGAGATGTTCCTGGAAGCATGTCTGGACAGGACAGCTATATTCTAGACAAGGCTTTGAAGTTTACGTGGAAGCTCGAATCGGCTATCCAGCGGTTTTTGTCAAGGAAAGGTCACAAATTGGAGATACCTTCATGAAAAACCTTAAAGAGTACAGTATTCTTTAAACATATCAAATCTCATTTGTCATTGTCTCACTGTAAATATTTAAATGTGAATAAGATATCCTGCAGCGCTGCTTCATCGACTCATATTTCTTTATGATTGGTTAAAACAAAAATATTAGCCGTCCAATTTAGCCACTAGTAATGGTCTCTCACTTCAAATAGATTACAAATCACTTTGAGCACAATAAATGGAAAAACTTAAAATAAATATTTCACTCAACCCTGTACAAAGCCGACCCCACCCTGCGGAATAAAGACTTGTGTGTTGTACTAAACCCTGTCCAAAATCCTGCACCGACAGGAGTAGATCGTTGTGGCTGACGCCTAACTTGAAATTCAACATATGCTTTTTTCACTCCCCCAGATCCATATAGCTCATCAAACAAAATCCTGGTGATGGAGCCAGTAAAAACTAAATAAAAAAGATCTCCACTTCCTTGTGTTACAAAAATCTTTCACGTTTTTAGTTTCCTCCATCCCGAATTCCACAGGCACTATGTACTTACTTACATTATTCATGTGGCAATTCAAACAAAAACAATTACTAAAGACTGAAACGATACGACGAGATACCAACAAGAAAACGTTCGAAACTCTGATAAACAGAATCTTTGGGCTCAATTAATGGACAAAAAGCTCAAATTTCGAATGCAAGGAACTAACCACTCAAGCAGAGACAAAGGGACACCAAGCAATCAAGAACTGGAGTCTTTCATACAATGGAATGGAGATTTCAAAATGGTGGATATATATCAATTAAGATGTTTAGTTTTTTGCTGATAAAAGTTCCTAAATTCGGATACTTCCATGGGATATTCCTTGTACAGGGAATGAATAGGTGGCGTGTGGCCTACTTTCGACATTTTTTTAAATTAAAATAGATAAAATTTGCACCATCAGTCTCTGGATAGTTGTGTCCTATATTAAATAGATATAAATTATTTTTTATGTAAATTTTTTTTTTGGTTTGCATACGATAAAATCTAGAATTTTGTAATTTGATGCAATAAAAAAATCACACCAAATAAAATACTTTGAACTGATAATCACTAACCAATTTTTTCGATAAATCGAATCAAATAGCTCCAAAAATATAAAAGTGTATCAAAGAAAACGGGTGAGATGACTCCACCGGGACGTGAAGTCACTCTGACGTTCAAGTTAGTATAGTGTTTGAGAGAAAAATACAACATAGGTGCATAGCCTTAGATGATATGAACTTTGTGATATATGACAACTATATTTGTGCATATCTATGCAATATTTTGTAATATCTTTAAAATATAATTGATGATATGATATGATTTTTACCTTCATCACAATTTATATTTTTTTAGTACCTCATCACAATTTATATTTTTCAGAATTTTCTTTTCCTCGAGGCTTCTTTCTCCTTCTCGTTGTTTCAACTTTCGGTCCTTGAAACAATGGATTAGTTCAATTTTAATGGAGTCGAATGCACAGGGAAAAGAAAGGAGCACGAGTTATTTTCTTGAAATTTTAATAGCTTATTTCTCGAAAGCTTGATGGAAAATTTTGATTTCAAGGTGTCTTGAATGTGTAGCGAAAGAGCATCGAATTGGGCTGTAATTAGATTTCTTTCTTCTTGAATTTTGATCAAATTAGTAAACCATTCTACTAGTTTGTGTAAAAATCTGTCTCGTAATGAGCTAATATTTTAAAATCGGAAGCGTATTTTTTTATTTCTTTATAATAAATAATATTTATTACATTAGAGTAGAAAGGGCTGTCGAATGAAATTGCATTCCAAACCTAATATTTCCAATCAAGCTTCGTAATAAAAACATCTACCTTCGCACCAAATACATATGTACAGAACAAGACTAAGAAGTCTACTTTGATGTGCTTCGATTTTTTTTATATAAAAAAAACAGTTTACACAAATCCAAATAATTCGCCAAAGATACGGTAACAATCAGCATTCGCTCCCTTAAGTGAAGAAAATTCACAATCAAACTTACAAGCCTTCCTGCATGTGTGCGAATGCACCGTACCACCATCAAGCTACGAAAACACGAATTTAAGGACCCCTTTGATACATTATCCATGAGGGGTTATTTAAATCGGATATACAAATATTAATAATATGGTCAACCCATCTACAACTCTTCAACCGGTCTCCACTTCTTCCCGACAAAATTGGACGAGTTAGACTAATGTTATTCTTCACAATAATTCCCTTCTTTAGAAGCACTTACAACAAAGATGAACACATCCTTTGAAACAACCATGCATTGATTCTATAATGATCCAGAACTCCTAGCATCTAATGCTGCTTCAAGTTCTCGTCGCCGACGCTCCCTCTAGGAAAATTCAGTATCAACAGGTAAGTGCTTGTTAAGAACAGAAGATGGCTGTACGTTAAATCTGGCCAATGTTAGCAAAGTGGAATGTGTTTTCTACCAAGCATAATTGTCTACTGAATATCAAGTTTGCATATGCAATCAGAACAACTGATGTCGACCAGGCTCACGAATGTAGCCGCATTAATTTACATTAAAGTGCACCAAAATATGCCATAGAGTATGAAACGGTCCTGCTATTATCCAAACTCACAAGCTGCATCTTTTTCCTTGTCAAATTACGAAAGAATTATAACTAAAGTAATTTGCATACATCATATGTCAAGGGCTAATTTTCAGTTGGTGCACACCATATTTCATTAACTAAATTCTAGTTCGCTAAATTCGGTAGTGAAGCAAGGATAGGATCAGAAGCAGAGAGAAAAGCTTAAACCCAAAAGACTAGCCTATGAAAGAGCACTGAAAACGAATTAGCCACCCCACATCCGTTGGAAAGTCAATTTGAGACACGTGACATCGCCCACTTCTGGGAAGCCAACTTTTATGGCAGCCCATTTTAGACACTAATAATCCAATCCCTAATGTAAACATGGGCAACATTGTCAACATTGACACAGTGGTAGCACAATCCCAGATTGTCCCTCTACGCCGCCTCGTCAGTTCTCCACAAAAATACCAAATATTAAACACAAACTCGAGAAGAGAATCCCAAATAGTATTCTCCAGGCTCTCAAGCTTATCAGCCACTCACAATAGCTGCGGTGTGCGGCACATAATAATAATGCAAATAATAAAGGGACTGAATTGCCTAACAAACAAACAAAGACATTAAATAAAGCCAGAACTTCTGTTTAAGCTGGGATTTAACCTTTTGACGAGGAGAATGATACTCAACCATTTACTACCCCTTCAACATTTGAACTACAACCGTAAAACACAGGAACTATGAAAATTGAGAAACATACCCTTCTTTCCCAGTATGGAAGGAAGCAAACGAAATCATATACAGGGGATATTGTTGAGATTAAAACAGCATTAAGCCCAGTAAAGAGCAAAAGAGCAGTCATAGGTCGAGTTCTGTGAGGCATTTGTTTCGCGAGTTAGTCAAACTCTGCAATCAAATAGATCACCAAAATTAAGCCATATATAGTCAAGAACTCAGATTAAGAAACTACACAAACCAAAATCCGGTCTAAAGTAGAAGCATTCACGATGTCCAAAATTCTAATCTTGAAAAATTCTCAAACTACACGAAATCCTCATCCAGTAACGCTTCGACAGAACATTCTGGCAAGACGTACTGTATGTATTTCAACTCATTTCACTTCTAGAAAAGAAAGAAGAAAAACCAAGTTCCTACACAAATTTCATAACTTGCCATTAGAAATGCAAACAAAAACTAGGAGAAATTGAAGCTCGTAATCAAAATTAGAAGCATTTTGAAACAATTTTCTCTATGATACCATCTTCTAAATGAAAATACAAAGTTCTAGAATGACACCCACATTAAACCTTCAAAGAAAGCGCTACGGATCCACACATAAGCTCGTAACTTATGAATCATAAAAAGTCAATATTTGAATTATAACAAATCAATATTGATTACAAACAAGAATGCTTAATCCTAATAATGAAAATTAGGGTAAGAAATTGAACTTAGAAATATACTACCTTTTTACAAGGCTTACTGAAAGTGGTGTCTTAGAAGGTGAGGAGGGTTTTAGTAGATAGCTTGTTTTTACGATTTTCAAAACACGATTTTAGATCAATGAATTCTTCTTGTTTTTAAAGCAGAAATTATAATTATTGGAAAAAAAAAAAGAAAACAAAAAATTGGGTAAATTTCCAGCCAAACCGAAATTTTTAGATTGGTTCGGCTTGAATGTTTCGGTTCACATACTGAAATGGAATCTTTTCGGGTTTAAAAGAAAAAAATCCTCAAAAAACAAAAATAGTAGAAGCAAAACGAAATTAAGATATGAAACTTTTATTTTCAGTAACAATATTATTATAGCATCGAATTTCTCCATTTTAAATTGTATTGCTTAGATAAATGATGCTCATAACCTATGTTATTGTACTGATAATTCTATAGGTGAGCAGCGCTATTCAATCACAAATATTGATCATCGATCGCTGAGTTGCAACATATTCTACGCTAAAACCTTCTAATACAAAAGATAGATCATGCCGTATTTTCAAATATTGCAATTAAATTACTTGATTCATTTCCACACATTATTGAAATAAAATATAACCATTACAATCTTCTATTCCATGTCTAAATTTTATTTCAGGTTCCAAATTAAACACATACATTATTTAAATATATTTGTTTACATTTCTGTGGAAAACAAAATAAAAACTCGAGATTTGTTTACGTGTTTCTATGGAAGAACTTAACAATTTCAGTACCATAACTAGTAGAAGCAATATCTCCGGATCAATTCTTGAGCAAAGAATCCACGGCCTTTGCAATGCACAAGACATCTATCCTATGCTACTGCCCGTTCCTGCAAAAATCAAGCAAAACACGTCAGGCACTTCTACCAACTAACCGGAAAATAGCATTTCATCATTTGAAATCTATCATTTCAAATACATCAATCCAAGTTTTGTGCAATGAAAGTTAGCTTTGCACGTACCTAGACTGAAGTGTATTATTCTTTCTTTGATCTTGCCCATTCCCTTTATGCATGGCCGAAAATTCTTTTTCCATGACTGCTACTTCTCTACGCATTTTCTTGGCCTCAACTTCCATTGCTTTGTTTAATGTTTCAACCTTTTTTGCTAGTATCTGAGACATTTCCATTCCAAAAGTCGACATTAATAATGGATGAAGGGAACAAAAGTGGGAGGATTAACTACAAACCACGAACGAGAAATGCATCATCAAACCTCTATGGAGTCGTCTCTATCTTTCAGGCTCTGATCTTTCTCATGGCATGCTTTCCGCAGCGTTATAACCTCCTTCTGCAACATATCGTATAATGTTCCCGAAACATAATCTTCATTTTTTGTTTTTGGGTTCTTCATCAAAGTCCCACCATCAGCATTTCCAAGGACAGTCATTACTCCATTATTTTCGCTCTCGTCTCTCACATTTATATCTGAATGCATATTGCCATTGATTGATAATCTGCAATCACCATCGAAAGAAGTAGACAAATTCTTTGCCTGCTTCAAGAGCGTGCTTGCATCACTTATCTTTGATGATCTGTAAAAGTTATCATTTCTAGATAAAGATCCAACCATGGATGATCTGGAGAGGTTCTCTGGTCCTCCAAGTGAGAGCCGTTGTGTTCTTGAATTGCTCATACTTTGTCTGGGTGAGGAAGCATAGACAGTACCTTTGGGATATGATTTAAGCCTTTCCTCTAATACTTTGAGGCGTAACTGTTATTTATCCTATGAAGATAAGAGAATCAAGATCAGTATATATCTGAAACGACGTAGCCAGTAAAATGAGAGTAATTCATTTTGTTACCTTTAACTTTGCTTCTGCCTTGGCAGCACGCTCTGATATTGCGAGCTTATCTCTCAGCCGTTGCATTTCTCCCTGGATAAAAAAACACAAAAAGCAAAGAACAGCTCTAGCATCGGCAGAGTTGCAGAGATCATTCCGTATGATCAAAGGAATATTCTCAAACAAAATATTTAGTAGACCTGGTAAAATTTTCTTTCTTCCAGCCACTGCTTTACAGGCATTACTTTGTCATTGGCATCTTTCCAATCATTTGCAACCACAACAGCAACACGCTCTGCCGAAACCTTTGCACGTGCAAGTTCACGGTCTAGAACTCTTTTTTCTTCCTGCTCAACATTAGCGATTAGAAATGCCTCGAGAAATTCACATTACACCAAACAGCACAAGATATACAATGGAATATTTGTGCAGAGAAACTAAAACCATAGTTTCGGTTATTTACATTTATCTCTTCGACCTTTCTCTGGTAATCACGTACAGCATTTGCTGCAGCACCGCCAGCCAAAACAGCTTCCTCAAGCTCACAAATAGATTGTGTTAGCTTTTCAACCTCCACAACCTTCTGCCTATGCATTTTTTCCAATATTCTGTTCTCCGCCTAATTTTAAATCCACAATTTCATTAGATATCTTTATTACCAATTTACTCACATGAAACATGCACCAATTTATCTAAATTTGCCAAACCTTACACATTCCAATCAGTTTTATCAACTCTAAATTTTTGTTCTGAAAATCATCAACCAAAGATGCTTTTGCTAGGGCCATTTGAACTGAATGTTCTGCTTCCAGGAGAGCATTCTCTTTAGATTTAGTAAGCCTGTCAAGTGCTCTACTGTCATCCTGTAGTTTCGTAACCTAAAGACAAGGTACATCCATGTCACCCGAAAACATGAGAACTTTTTTGAAACCTTAGTTAAAAAAATATAGTGGAGAAAACATTTCTCATTATTTACGGGGTTCAGTCATTAAGGACAATGTTGTTGACATAGATAAAATGCCCAGAGAGCGCTAAATATCCATTTATCTCAAAATACAGTCATATTGAGAATTAAATCATCAGCCCTTTTATACACATTAAAATATCTAGAGATAACAATTGTAGAATATCTTTTTTATGAAGCACAATCTTAGTATAATCAAATTTTATCTTATAATGTATTTTTTAGCTTAATGATACCAATGTGTTGAAGTTGACAAGTACCTCCAATCGTGCCAACTTCAACTCGGCCTCCAAAGGTGCAATGATTGCCTTGAAGGGAGGCATCTCACCATCTTTATGTGCGGCATGCACTCTTCGAAGCGTGCCTTCTGCAGCAAATTGTGCAGCGAGAGCTGATTTTTTCTCCTCATTGATTTTCTTGATTTGTAGGTTCTGAAATTCATGAGTAACAATGTAATGTCACTTGTTGTTTTTGGAGTTTATACATAAATAACTCTCGTATGTCTTCTTTCACTCAAAGAAACTAGAATATTTTAAACAACCAGAAATGCACCTTCGTTTCGAGCAGAGCTTCAGTAGCTTTTAACTTAACATCTACTTCTCGAAGCTTGTCTGTAAGCTAAATGAGACATAAAAATGCCTTAAGTATCCTAACAAGTAGTCATAAATGCAAAAAGTACCGTGGCATAAGAAGATATTTCATCATTGCATGAATTCAAAATGAGACAATCTGATGATCTGCAAAATCCTCCCTTGGCAAGAAGCAAAAAAAAAAAAACAAATATGGCTTTTATGGTAATACATGTACCTCTACAACTGCCTTCTCTTTAAGACGCTCAGAGTGCTTTAAAGCCATGATTTCCGCATTTGCATCTCCTAGTTCTCTTTCTCTCTCTACAATTTGTGCAACATTATTTTTGGTTACAGTTTCGATGAGTAACAAGGACCGTCCAGGACTTTCATGTCAAAAGTAAGCAATCTCATTAACTAAAATCATGCCATGCATTCATAATGACGTTTACCACAACTTAACAAGCTTTAGCCAAGAATCATCTGGATTTCATAGTCCAAGTTGTATTGAAAAACTTGAATACATTTCAGAATGCACAGTATATATAAACCATGTATATAATTCTATTTCCCAGACTGATTCAAGCATTTAAATTGCAATACATCAATAAGATAAGGTAAGAATTTTCTTAAGAATTGGTGATATACTCTCTGCGTCTACGAATTTCCCAAAATCTGAATGAGCGTGAAGCCTTAGTTTTTGTTATAAAAACCAAGACAAGGCAGAAAAGGAAAGCAAACGAACACTTAACATCATTCATTTATAGAAAAGAGTTTATTGTGGCAATTTATTTACTTCTAAATATATCAATAATGCCAAAATTCACATTTTCAGATTCAATAAATACAAGAACACTTACAAAGTCGAACAACACAGTATCTTTAAAATAAAAACATTATGCGCAAAATCGAATGGGGCGTAATTAGCTTTACTTTCAATCATCAGCAGTACCACATGCATGCTGTCCAAAATTTTCTTTTTATCCTTTTTCTCTCTTGTTTTATTTTTGTCCCACAAGAAAATTTTGGCATCTAAGGCCAATATAGCACTAAACCAGCTGCATGATTGGAGACTGATCACAGAAATTCTATTTCTTCTCTTTAATTCCAAGAGAAAGAAAACTCCAATTGCACATCCCCACAACGCATCAGCGCGATTTTAAACTCGCCAAATGATGCAGTATTCAATGATCTTCTTATAAAATTGCCGAGTATTTAGCATAAAAGGCCCTCAAAAGTACATTCATTTTGATTCTTGAACCGAATTCAATACAACATACTATTGGTTTCTAAGATCACATCCCCTTTAGGTCTTTTATGGAGTCATACTTATAAACCCCATGGCTGCGCATTTTCGTGGAAGAGAAGTCATCCGTAACGCTCTAGAGACTCATCTTTCTTATTTAAAGGTATATTTCATTCCATTTTCATGAAAACTTAAGTTTACAACAAAGTTTACTTCAAATCAACATTCTTCCAGATCAAGAAAAGATAAAATATTGATCTTTTTACAGTCTTTTGTGCCAGTAAGACATAATTTTCAAAACTCACCAACAAAACAGCTTTCCCTGTCGACAGAGATGCTTGAAAAAAAAAATCAATGCTGAGAAAACATAATCGCAATTTGCATGGATTCAGAATACATGTTTAGTAGAGCCTACTTAATTAGAGCACTAAGTAAATAAAATGAAATAATCGTCATTTGGCAACACGCGAATTGAGACGGATGGAAATTGAATTCATTTTCATAACTGAAACGTTGTGGTCCATCTAGGGATGGCAATTTTCCCCGCGGTTTCGGGGCTCCGCGGGGAAAATCCGAAATGGGACGGGTTCGGGGATATGTTAATGGGTTTGGTTTCGGGTTCGGGGATTTTTAAAAATCCCTTAAATATATTGGGACGGGTTAGGGAATCATATCCCCATACCGAACCCTCCCAAACCCGCCCCGATAACATATATATATACATATACAGTTATATATATTTATAAATACAGTAATATATATATTATATAAAAGAAATATATACAGTAATATATATATAAATTATATACAGTAATATATAAATATATAAATACGGTAATATATATATCAGTTTTGATATCCTGCACACCTACCGTGCACACCTTTGTGAGCACCGATGAGGTGTCACTCGCCCATTGGATGCCCAATTTTTCTATATTTCATCACATCAAATGAGTGAATGACACATCATCGGTGCTCACAAAAATGTGCACGGTAGATGTGCAGGATATCAAACGGGTTCAGGGACGGGGATTCCCCGATTAAGTAGATCCGGAGATAGGTACGGGGATGGGAGCGAGGATATAATTAGGGGCAAACCCGCTCCCGTCCCGCCCCGTCCCATTGCCATCCCTAGGTCCATCGTGATGATTAATAATGGATTGCCTTCGTTACAATATCATCAATCAATATATTACAAAAATATATTACAGAAACAAAAGGAAATGCATTTACTCCCCAAAACTGAAAAATAATCAACAAACAAACAACAATAATCCTAATCTGTGGAGAAATCAACCGTTTTGAAAGAAACAAAATGCCAAAACCCATGCACGGAATGATCACAAACCTCGAACTTCGTTTCCGAGACGAGCGAGCTCGATTCGCACTGGATCGGAGCCATGCAACACGTTGACGATTCCAACCACCTCCGACCCAGCTCTATACACAGCCGCCGATTTTATTTTCTTACCCTGAAACGAACTCAACGATGTCATCCTTCGGGGCCGCTCGGTCCCACCACCACTAGTACAATTCTGATAACTTCCCATTTGATACAAACGCCGTCAAACCGAAAAACCAGAAGCAAAAACTAATAAAAACTCCCTAACTTCCTGAAGAACGTTACGCTGTAATTGTTTCGAAGGAGAATCCTTACATTGAATATATGTCAACTACGAGAATCGTAAATGTATCACTGTATCAGCATGTATACGTACAGATAGAGAAGAGAGACTCGGTGAATAGTGCGTTAATGGAGTTTATATTGAGGGAATACGAAGGGTTTTGGTTTAAAATAAATAATAATATTATTTTTAAAATATATTTATTACTTAAAATTATTTAACCTTATTTTACTAATGGTAACTTATTTAATATTAAAATATTACTATAGAATAACGTACAAATGAAATCCTTTGTGAATAAAATAGATTTTATTTAAAATTTTCTTTCGGAGAATACTAAAAAATTATAAGCAAAAATTTGTGTGAGACGGTCTCATGAGTCGTATTTTGTGCGTCGGATATCTTATTTGGGTCATCCATAAAAAAATATTACTTTTTATGTTAAGAGAAGAAACCCACTTTTGCAGAGAGGGTAGAAATCTGAAGCAAAGGATATGTACTATTGTATTTATTGTATGTGACCACCTACTGATCGATCAAGTGATCCATAATTCTTTCGAAAATATGGGGACATTAATCATGGATGGTTTAAAGAGATCGATTTTCTTTAACTAAGGTGTTGTGACATTTTGACTCGACAGAATTTTAATATTCAAATAAGACAAGAAAAATTCACAAGGCCAAGTAATATGACAGAAACTAACTACTAAATTAATAATATGACAAAAAGTCAAGTGTACCCGAGGAGAAAAAGGGAAATAAATAAATATCTTATTCCTTGATTATTATTATTTTTGTATGTACAAAATAAAGTAAATTATGAAGCTTTATTCATAGTTATAAGATGTTAAATTCATCTAAAATCCTAATATAATTAAAATTATTATGAAATCTAAATGAATGAGAAGGAGATATCTTTCGGTGTACATTTCAAGCAACTTTCTCTATTAAGAAATCATAACAATATATGTCTATTTGATGAGGAATTTGACTCGTTAAACTTTCATATTTGGTCTGTATTTACTGGGCAGATGTGCTATGCTTACGAAAATGTATATTCAACATAAAGGTAAACCAAAATCACAAAGAAAACAAATAAATATGATCAAAATCAGAAGTTTAACTAATTAAAAGCACTGAAAACCGATATATATATATATATATATACACATATATATATATATATAGAGTTTTGATATGATATACACTCAATCGACAAACTTATATGAGCACAAATGAAGTGACTTCACATATTGGATGTACAATTTTGACTGTTTCATTACATGCTTTTTTGATGATCACACAAGTATATACAGTGAATTTGCATCGTATCAATACTATATATACACACACTTCCATATGAATAAATTCACAAGGCCAGGTAACAAATTAAAATAAAGACAAGACAGCGCTATCTAACGACCAATACCATCATAATAATATTTGACAATTAAGACAAGAGAATCAGTCTCCAAACAATGGCAACAAATGTCCGATCGAGCTAGCTAGCTTTATTCTCATCAATACAAACGACAAATTGAATACAAATGCACCCCACCAACACCCCTTCTTGTCTTAGTTTGTTGTTCCAAATGGCATGGTTCATATATATTCTAAACAACCTTCAACACATGCATGACCAATCTGGATACTAGCTAAGTACATTATGAAACTTCGATTACCCGCAGTTCATAAAAATGCTGCAGAACGAAGGATTTAACGTCGCGTCCATGATTTATAGTATAAAAATATGCACATATAATGTATTTGATAATTTGTGAATCTTGTGTAAAGAATGGATGTTTTATGGATGTGTGAGTATATATAATGTAGTAAGTTAATCTTTTGGATTTGTGTTTATAAATCTTAACACATTAGTCTAACAAATTCTATCATACGTGTAGGTTTGTGTTTGAATGGAAGAAGAATATGATTTCAAAAAGAATCAAATTTTTGTTCATTTTTAACATTTGAGTTGGAGTAGGTCTCTCGTGAGACAGTCTCACGAATCTTTATCTCTGAGACGGGTCAACTTTACTGATATTCAAAATAAAAAGTAATACTCTTAGTATAAAAAGTAATATTTTTTCATGAATGACTCAAATAAGAGATCCGCCTCACAAAATAAAATTCGTGAAACCGTCTCACACAAGTTTTTGACTTTGAGTCGAAGTAATTGTTTGGTTATATTCCTTGGCGGGTAAGCCCAAAAAGGTCGTTTGCTTGGCCTGTTTTATCAAAGGGGATTTTTCATGAGTCCCATGGCCCAACGTCGTACCAACCATGGCCTTCTTACGTTTCTTTTTATATACATATATAGAGTTGGCCATGGTCTTTATAAAACATTAGTTACTTTGCACACGTTGTATGTGTGTATAATTTTTTTTATAGTTATCGAGTGATTAAAGTGAAATTTGACAAATTATTAAGGGATTAAAGTGCTATTTGAATTGCTGAAATACAAAAAAAAAAAAACAAAAGTGTTTGTTGAAATTAAAAATAAAAATAAAACAAAAATATAATAATAATATAACATAAGGGCAAAATTGAAATATCAAAAAACAGACTAAGACATTTTTGTGTCTCTATTATAGAGATTTTTAATAATAGTATTAGATAAGGTCCATAAAGTAATAAATTCATTACAAAATTACTATTATATAATCCAAGTGTTATAATTAATTTATTGGTTCAAATAATATTAATCCGAGTCATAAAATTCATTATTACTCAACATGAACCGCCATAACGTCAATACATCTATTTTTCCTATATTATTATAATGAGGAATAATATATATATTTATATATATAAATATTTATATAAAATAAAATTAAAATAACTATGATGTCTTAAGCTTTTATAAATAATTTTCCAAAAACGTTCTCCGTCCCCTTAAAATAAAAAAGCTTTATTATTATTTTCTAATATCTATATTTGTGTAGCCGTTTAAATATAATTTTTTTTAATCTCAACAATATATAGTACATTGATAAAAAAAAAAAAAAAAAAGGTTGTAATTAGAAAGCCCGTGAAGCTATTTACGTGCATTGAATTGAGAGAACAGATATTTGAGAAACAAAACATTTAATTTTTGAAAAACAATGATAATATGGGTTGTACTGAAAAAATAGCATTTGTGGTCGATTGTATGGCCGGTCAGGTGGCCTGCAGGTTCATGAATTTTCCCCACTAGTTATGAAAACGTACGCAAGTGGCCACAACCTGCATTAAAACACCACTTGCATGTTCACTTTCTAGGACCGAGTATTACTCATTTTAGTAAAAAAAAAAAAATTATAATCGGTATAATGATATATGTAATTCTAATTTTTTAAACATCATATTAGCTCAAATATCATTTTTCGATCACTTGACCAACAAGGACAATTATTGCACATCAACAATCTCCTTCTCAATAATTGTACTCATTCCAATCAATGAAATCGAACTCATTATCTTGTCTATCATATACACACACACACATATATATTGATGCTTACGGAGAATTTAGGGCCCGATCCCAGCGAGTGTCACTAGTCCAGACGCAGGTTTCGAAATTACCCTGAGCCTGAAATCACTAATAAGACCGTTAGAAGGGGGGCCAGGAGGGTGTCCTGGCGGAGCCCCTCCGACGCTCAAGTCAAAGACTGAGAATATATGGGGGGAGCAGCTAAGGGCGCTGCTGATAATAATATAATGAATGAATCAACTGAACATTCAAACATGATATTTATAGGAGAATACATGGGTCCTTGATGGGCATGTCTTTCATTTGGACAAGGATAGACCATGGTAGTGATATATATATATATATATATATATAGAGAGAGAGAGAGAGAGAGAGAGAGAGAGAGAGAGAGAGAGAGAGCCGCATGACCGACTTCATAAGGCGATAGAAGTATTCCAACTCACAAATGACTGACTAAATAAATCAAAATTAACGGGAATTGTGAATGTCCCCCATGCATTTGCAAATTGCAACCAACTAATTAATTATTTAGTTGAAGTATAAAATTTATTTTGCAAAAGATTAGTACATAAGGGCTCCGGTATTGTTTGAAGTGGCATGTGGTCCAATTTCAACAATAAGTCAATTAAAAATTAAACGGGATGGGTGTGGTAGCTAAGATTAATCCTGAGCATGCAAGAGAATTAAGTTGCATAGAGCATGGGGTAGAAAATAGAGAAAAAGAGATAATAATAGCTAGGTTTAATAGAGTCAAAGTTGAAGGATTTACATTTCCGGTGTAGATATAAATATTTATTCACATATTAATATTAACAAGAGATGAATTACCGTATTTATGTTTCGAAGAAGATATGACATGCAATGACCGTGTGCTATGTTCCATCGTTTTTGTAAGTATAGTATGAACGATAATAATATAAATATATTATTGTTATATTATAATTATAAAATAAAAATTATTTTATTATTATAATTTTGTTAAATTTAAATTATTATATATATTATTATTAGTCGTAATAATTGTAATAATAATTACAATTATATATTTAACCTATTAATTACTATTAGTTATTATTTGTTTGTTTTAATTTTTTGAAATTTAATTTCCATGATATGTTCTACTATAATAGATTTGAAATATGGTTAAATTAATTTTAAAAAAATCTAAATAATGTAATACATCTTCTCCAAAAATATTGATGCTCCGCGACAAAAATTACCATAATACTATATTATTTCCGCTTTCTAATATTATATTTTCGCAGTGTGATGGGCCAAAGCGCAGATCCCAACTCGGTCTCTCTGAATTGCTTCACGCGCAAATTAGCGCGTCCCAACACTGTGCCGACAAGTTATTTCGAGATGTAGCCGTAGTGAATCTAATTTGGTGCAACCTTCAATGAGTGACGTACAGCTGGCGAACATTGCGTACAACGGCGGCAGCGAATCCAAGCCTCTAGACTGTAGTAATATTTTTTTTTCCAAATATTGCCGTACGGATCACGCGGGGATCAAGCCATGTCATTTCCAATTTATTTGGTTAGCATCTCTTGATTTCTCACAGTTTCTACTATGAATAAGTTACCACTGATGACCAAATGCATAAAAGTGATCGCAATTTGTCATAAATCTTTAATTCCTAAAATGAATGCTAATCTTTTTTTAAAAAAAAATAAAAAAGACAATTATTTTATATGTATTTCAAATCCTCGTAATTATCATTGTTATATTTATATAAATTAACAAAAAAAAATAAATTTATTTAAACAATCAAATAAATTTAAATGCATGCCCTTCAAATCGCATTTCGACTCTTGTTACATGATTAAAGAATGCAATTTGAATAAATTACAAACACACATTTACCATTTTGGTAAATACAAGTCATCTCTATTTCAGTCTGACTTTCATGAAAGTGACCCGTTCGATCAGCAGAATTTTGAGAATATAATAAACGATTTATTAATAAGCATAATCTGATGTTAAATATTTATGTAATTAGTATGCCCTTTTCCCCATTTTATATGATAATAAAATTCTACTAAATTCAAAACATTTTATACAAATATGTTAAGTTTCACCGGAAAGAAAAATATAATGAAAAAATATTTTTATTTCATCTGAAAGAAAAGTATAATGGAACCGTTTCGGTACAATTATAAAATGTAAATATAGATTCAACTGAATCAATATACATGGAATTTCGAAACGTGAACGAAAAAATAAGAATTTCCACTGCATAATTATCTATGTACAAGAAAAATTAATATTCATCAAAATTAAGTAACAAATATTATTTTTGAATTATTATGATAAAAACAGCAAAAAGAGGAAAGCCATTCAAGATTCCAGTCAAACCTATATATAACATGGAAAGTTTTAACTAGATATTAATAATAGGATCATGATAGGAAATAATTAAGTATATGTCTTCTGTGAGACGGTTTTTATTCGTTAGACGAGTCAATCATTTTCATATTTATAATAAAAGGTAATATTTTTTCATGAGTAACCCAGATAGAATATTTGTCTCGCAAAAATGACTTGTACGTAAAACCGTCTCACATGAATTTTTGTTATTAATTAATTAGTACATATGAAGTGCCGCAATCATATATTCAATAGTTTATATCTCAATCTATGAGTAATATCAACGATGAAAGTAGTAATGATTCAAAATATGGATCATTATATAAACGAATATGATAGCTTGACCTCAACCGTCTCCGACCCACTAACCATATACTTACACTATGTACTTACACTATGTATATATATATATATATACACACACACACGCGTGTGTGTGTGTGCGCATGTTGAAAAGTCGAAGAAAAATCAGAAGCAGCTGACCAAAAGTTTTTGTTTGTTGCGAAGTCAGAAGATTATATAAACCTTGCATCTGAAGAGATTAATTAAAAATACCAACAAAATAATTTGTTTTAGAAATTAAATATTTAATAAAATTCTGCGGACTATATATATACATTTTCATATAATTTATATTTAGATTAAATTAAATTAAAGATACATAGACGTACTAATATCTACCGGCTTATCTTGTTGAGCAGTGGAGCTTTCACTTTCTCCTTTCATTTATTGTTCATTGGTTTCCAATCTTAAAGAGTATATCAGTTTCCTTTTTATATCAAGAGAAAGCAAGGAACTCCACTTTTTTTCATTAGATTTTCTTGATTTCACCATTTTCGATTTCCTTTTTTTCCCCAAAAAAGAAAAAAATCTCATATTTTCCTGTGGTAGGACTGGAAATCCGTTTGAGATTTAAGCCCGAAAGTTAAAGGATGGACAAAGATGTCACCGTGAATCCGAAAAAGGGAAACAAGCAACCCAAAATCAGGAAAAAGCAGCCACTTAAAGTTGTGTACATAACAAACCCTATCAAGTTCAAAACCAGCGCTTCAGAATTCAGGTCCCTAGTTCAAGAGCTCACCGGGCAAGACTCCAATCTACCCGAATCCTCCACTAAGTTTTCCGCGGAGGAGTGTGCTGTCGGCTACGGCGGCGTCCAACCGGGGAATGCTGAGGCTGCGAAAATGGCACTGGAGGCGGACAGAAATACTGTTCATGCACTCGAAGACGCGAGGGAAATAGGTCAACACAATGTCACAATTCACGGTGATGTATCACAAGGATCTGATCCAGCGTCATTCTGGTCGTTCGGCGGCGGTGTGCCACAAGGGCCGGATCTATCTTCATTCGGGTCATTTGGTTATAATGAAATTTATTCTCCACATATGGTTGAGGAATTACAAGGGCTAGTGGATTCAAGCTCGAGTCAAGAAGCGTCACATTTTGATCTTTTCAAGAGGCTAGAATCCATGTAAAACTAGGTATGCTTGATTTGGTACGTAAACTTTGTGATTTATGATGATTTGTTATTTATTTGTAGATTTTATCTAGATTTCTTGATTTTAATTCATTTGGGAAAAATTTCAGAACTTGTTGTACCAGCTTAATTAATAAAAACCCTTGAAGATTAATTAATTAATCAGAGTTTGCTTATAAAATTAATGTCATAAGCTTGTAGCTAAAGCGAGAAGATTAACTAATTATTCAATGCAAATTAAATATGGAGATGTCTATAATTTCAAAATCAAATGGATAAAGATATTTTTCCCCTTAATAACTTCTAAAAAATTATTTCAAAGGAGAAGATGCAGGCTCCAGTTTTCTGTGTATTATTTTCAAATAATTAATTGAAATTTTATCAATGTATACGCACACCACACATTCCTAACATATGTTTGATTAATCAAGAGGAATATATATATAGACACTCGCTAACACACACTATCCTATTATTATATTTTGTAACTTCTGGTTGATCTTGCAGCTTTACTAGGTATTATTTTCCATCTGTTACTAGAACTTCTTTTACTTTTCTTATTGTATATGTTCATTAAATCATTATGTAGCACGGTTTTGCTTTGGTGCGCAGATATTATTGTTCATGCAACTAGGCTGATATTGACTGCCAATTGTGAATAAACATTGTATTGCTAGAGTACAATTGCAACATAATGTGAAACACAAATAACAATAATATTTCTTTAATATATAATATAGTACATCATTTCCCACGAATTTTTTTTTTACTTCTTGTTGGAAAAATATATATATATATATATGAAACACTCGTACTTTGAAAAAATTTGATGTTATATGTATACCTCTTGGTTAAAATGGGATAATCTCTAGTATTGATAACTAGTGATAGCTCCAGCTTTTAAAAGATTTAAGGTACGCTGATATTATTTCGATTAATTTGATGATTAAGTAATGGTAGAGTAAATGGTTTCTTGGCTAAGATTGTTATTTCTAGCTAGGTACCATTTAGTTAAAATTAAAGGTTACTTCATGATCCAAGTTGATTACATTGTGTATAATTTCATGTATTGAGGACATGTTGCCGATGACTTGATCTTGGATATTTTACACATGTAGATGTAATGGATGTAAATGAGATCTAATTGTTTGTTTTCTTGTACTTTTGTGTCTGTCAAGGATTAATTACGTATGTTTTTATATCTAGACTTCTGATGTCTTTTGAGTCGTGTCCTGATAGAAAGAGTATCCTATGAATAAATCCAAATGAAAAATAGCTTACCTTATTATTTTCAAGTACTGTTCCCAGTCCAAAGTATCTAATATTTCCCAGTTTTCATGAAATTGGATTCATCTAGAGGCGGTAGTGAATTTAAAATATTGACAGTGGAATCCATGTTCATTGTTTTGCTTGCGATAGAGTTGCGGTTACTCTATATTTTTGATAAAAAATTTGAGAGTAGAAGCATTGCAGAAGATATTATATGCAAATTAATTTATAGAGGTTTGAAGACGTGAGCTTAGCTTTCTACTCCTCTCTTCTTTTGATCCACTGGATGATTTTCAGTAACAATTCACTATCTTATAACAATATGCTAATACCTTGAGAATTTATGTGCTTTGAAAACTTTCGGAGATAGTTATTTTAATTTTCTTCAATATTTTGATAGTCTTGTGATCTAATGATAAAATTTATGATTTCGGATCGATCTTGATCTGGCTCTTTACCGGATTTGAAGCTTGATGCAAGCTTTGACCTTATCTAGTGTGCTCTAATATTTTTTGTATGAACCCCGGGATCAGGTCCACGCAAGAATGACTATACAAAAATGGTTAATTTAAATTTTTATATAAACCCATGGGTAAAACCCCTTATAAATCACTTTTTATTTCCATTTTTAACTAAGTGGGATAGGGCAGTACAGTTCTTGAAAATGATATTATTTAACTACTGTTGTAACAGTCGGCACTTCCTCATTAAACGCTTATTGTAACACATGATTTCCTGAAATTTAAATGTTTAATTATCAACTTTTAACTTTTAAGGATCGTAATAACAGTTCTCTAAAGCGGAAGATTTTTATTTTATCATTCCGAGTCATTTTCCGGTTCTTCGAATTATCGATGGTTATGATAAGCTTTCGGTTGATTTGTCTTGCAATAGACATCGACGTGGTTGTGATAGATTTCTCGAACTCTAATTTATGTTAATCGAGAAGTTTTCGAGTTCGTCTTGATTCTAAAACAAAACCTGCACAATATGTTTTTCTAGTAACTTATCAGCAATGAAATAAACGTAATTGGAGAGTTTTATTTTTGTTAGCTAAAAAGCCATTTAATTTATTCTATCTAACTTGTTATTATTCACGTTAGTTTCTATATGTTCTCATCTTGCATACAATCTTAAATATTACCATCAGTCTCGCACACAAGTTATCTGTGATATTATATTTGAATATTTCATATCGATTTATTATTTATCTTTGTTTTGTTAAAATGTTTGACTCAAATTCTAAAAAAAATAATGTTATATAACATTATCTTCTTTACATATCATGATTTATTATCTTTATATTGTGCATAATTCATTATTTCATCACGAGCCTAAATGGATTGGTTGTGCGTTGATAATAAACTTTTCCATACAATTATGACAAAAACTTGTGTGAAACGGTCTCACGGGTCGTATTTTGTGAGACAGATATCTTATTTGGGTCATCCATGAAAAAATATTATTTTTTATTGTGTATATCGGTAGGGTTGAACCGTCTCACAGATAAATATTCGTGAGACCGTCTCACAAGAGACCTACTCTACCATTATATATATTTCTCATTTACATTAATTATCTTGGTATTTTAAAAGGATAAATAGTTGAAATTAAAGTCCCTGCAGGTTAAATGCACCTTGGTAGATTTTTGACGGGGCTAGTTGATTGGCTTATTCTGTGGGCAGTGTACTCGGAGATGCATACATCTGCTCTAGCTAATACACTTGTTCCATACCTACCCCTCTCTCTCTCTCTCTCTCTCTCTCTATATTTATATATATATAATAGTGTGTTTTTTTACGACATTGGGAGGTAGATGTAATTATCTCTTATAAAAATAATAAACAAATAAATAAATAAAATTGTTTATAATAAATATACATTATGAAAAAATGTTTGTACCTTGATATATTTGCTTAAAGTGTGACGAATTGATCAATGAACACCACCTTAGTTAGCAGTCCGCCGCCATAGAATTTTATATTAAAATATCAAATTTATTGAAAATTTCTCAAGCGTTTCTCATAATTACCTAAGACGATTTATTTCCTAACAAAACAGATTGTAATAAAGGGCATAGTTTTCTTCTATTTCTATTCTGGTTTATAAGTTCTGAATTTTATTACATATTTTTTTTTTCATTTTTTTTTCCACTTTCGCAGTTAGTTATTTATTTTACTCAATCAAGATATATCATACATGATAACATCACTATATCATACTTACATATTCAAAGGTCAAAACTCATTACAATTAAGGATAATATTATTAAGAAAGAATAATTAGAAAAAAAGGATTTTATAACGAAAAATTATTTTTTATTTTAATTTATGTTAACCTGTGTAGCACAAAAAATCCTCGTTGAATTGTGGACAATGGCAAATTTTGAACTTCGTTCTGGCAAAAATCAAATACTTTGTTCCAGAAGTATAAATTTGACCAAAGGGGTGTCATCAAACACATGAAACAATTGATATTTAATGCATCCTGCTAAAATCTTTAATGAAATACAAGGACCAAACTCACGGTGTACAATAATTAAAAAGTTGCAAAATTCTCGAGGCCGAAGGATGATTTCTCGTGGATAATTAAAGTGTTAGCGACACCAACCATCGGTGTACCACTTTGTAAAACCTTTTTCAAGAGGATATCGCATCCAGGTGTGTCGACAGTTTTGAATCGCTTCATGAATAGTCAGCCAATGGCTTCCTCGATGGCTTTTCTCGGGCCACGACGCCAGCTCCTCCTTCACATGCAAAGCATACGTTGCACCCTTGCATGAAATATCTGGACTACACTCCTCTTGGATTGTTTTGCTGTTGACAGCATATAATCCTAGAAAATGCTAAACAAAAGAAATACAGAAATTAAAAGAATGAATTTAAGGTATTCCTTAATTAGGACCAAACGCCTGCCCTAAACCAAAAGCTAAAGTTGGAAGAATCAGTGCAGCTCAATATTGTAGACCATATAGCAACCTAAATGCCATGTTTGATCAGTGGGCTACTTTGAATTCACACATAATATATAGTTCTTTCGTTCAAGGTCTTTCATAGCTGGGAGGGGTAGGCTTTACATTTTCATTTGAATTATAAGATCCAATCTCTAAAGAGTAAGATAAGTAAGGTATCTTTTTATCTTGGCCTCCCTTGTTGCTGCCTCCTGGGCTCTTACGTCAGCCTCCCACCCACCATCCCTACATGGCAACAATTCAAGGAGGAAAACATTATTGATATTTCCTCTTATCTGTTTATCTTGGAATTATGTGGAACTACCATATATGCCAAAATTGCAAAGGCAATTGTTCTGACCGCAGAATCCCTCGCACCAGTACTTACCCAACAGCCGAATGAGAACAGAGAATAGTTTTTCTGCCCACATTCTTGAAAAAAAAAGAACCAAGAAGAGAAATGACATTATATTCAACCAGAAAAATCAAAATAGCACAATCACAGTCCTTGCAATTTTTCCATAAAATAAATGACAAAGGAAAACTCCTCTCTTCTAGCCCCTTCCCTAAGCTAACACTCACTCTAACAATATTTTTCCTAACCTCCTCTACATCCCTAACACCACCTTATATCCTCCCCCCCATGCGCACATCACTAACTCTTCTCTCCCCCACTTTGGGCCTTTGATATTCTTGCGTAAACATTGCAAATTGGGATTCTTTCTCGGGTCACTCCAATACCCGGACTCTCCTACGTTGCTGCTCTTTCTCTAACAATATATCTATCCATTCATGTATGAATAAGTATCCACGGCTACATTGGGTCCCGAATGTTCCTAAGCTCAGGTCCACCGAGTTTCCTATGTCATTTCTTAAACTTTTGCCTTAGACACTGGAAAATACTCAGTCAACTCACTCTTTTCCTTCACCATATAAGCACATGACAATGGAGAGGGCCAGCATTTTAACAGAAAGCAGTTCAAGAAAATGCTACACGAGTAAAACAACCAAGATACAGATCTACACAACCAAATCGATTTGCACGTAATGCCAATAACAAATCATAAAATCCATGTCTAAATGTCAAACTGCTTGGAGTTTGCTAGAATCCATGAACATAGTTCCATTTTACAATCTCTTCCATATTGCTCATAAAATATCCAGAAATCCTGTGACCGAATTTAGATCATGTATGATTTGTTTATGCATATAATGGGTGTGTAAGCAAAATTATAAACAGAATCACTCATTTATATAACTAATACATACTTAAAAGGTATCATTTAAGAACTAATTTGGCATAAATCATAATAGCTTCTGCAAGATTTTTATTTCATTTACAAATATCTAGTGAATTGCAATGAACTGTGTTTCAATGGTACCTAATCTACATATCTTGGCCCATAGCTACTGAAACCCTATAGAGATCGCATATCCAACCAATTAAGGCATTCAAGGAAAACATGACACCCCATTGCAATACAAGTCTCAAGTAGCCATTCATTACCGAAACATCGATTTCCAATGAATTACGTTATGATCTATATGCCTTAAAAGATAATATATTTTTATGCTTTTCTTGTTGCTTTTTGACAATAAAAGCATAAAAATAAGTTCCTTGCTTAATTCTAAAGAAAATGGTTCAAATCCAACCCCCACCCTACACCCCAAATCCTTGTAACTTAAATAGATCCAAACACCATTCCAGAGCCTTTTCCAAGTTAATTTCGCTGAAATGAGGCAAAATCTCAAGATAGAAGGTACACTATTTCCCCCTTGTAATCTCTAATTAGCTCAGCAAGAACATGATTGAGTACGAGCACGAACACGACCATACTTGAACTCTAAACCCACGTACATATGAATGTATGCAACACACAACATGGATGCATTGTTCCACCCTTGACGCATGTGTGTGCATGTGCTAGCTCGAGCAAGTTCGGTAGGCGATAAATAAAAAAATGTTTAATAAATTACGCACGAAGTCGAAAAAAATATATTTGTAGGTTTGATATTTGTCAGTTTTGTCTGTATGACAGTCCAATTATGATTATTTGATTTGTAGGAAATGAGGATGCAAAAAATAAGGAAATCGGAGGTGTGATAGAACAATGCTACGACAAGTACTTTGTGAACACTGAGAATTGGAGCTCAGCTGATTTCTACCATGCGGTGTGCCAGACTGTCGAGTACTATTTCCAATTTTCTTTCATTTTTTAATTACTAATTAATAATACTGATTATTGATTCTAAAAATTTTGGCTAATAAATTCAATATTTAATAGATGAGATTAATTCTTTTTGCTAGAGAAATTAATAAAAAGATTGGCAGCACGCAATTTCGGGTGCCAAGGATTTCCACAATTGATCACGCATACAAAGTAAGGTTAATTTACGGTGTATATAAATTCTTTTAGTTGTGTAATATATTTATGCTGCGATGTAGAATTTAAAAAAAAAATACATTATTTACGATATAACTTTCATACATATAATTTTGGTTTGACCGAGTCAACTAACAAAAAAAATTGGAAATTCTAAAGCTTAATTGGATATACTTTAAATATTGTCGAAAAAAATAATAATAACTATGATTTGTTTCACTGATTTCATGTTGTATATTTTTCTTTTGAAGAAAACTTCTCTCTTATATGAAAAAAATGAAGTCGTATAAATATTTTAAATTCTTGATAGTATTTTATATTTCAAAATATACTTAAATTCGAGTTTTAAAAAAACTATAATTCCTAGGGTCTGAATTTGCATCAATCTATATTAGTACGATTTGTGATTATTTTCCTGAATTTATAATTACTGCAAATTCAGAAACATCACCAAGGCAAAGGAAAATTGCTGAAAAAGGAAGAATTTCAGAAAATTCTTGAAGAAGTGATTCTTGACACAGGGGTCACAAATATTGGTGCAAAAGATTTATTATTCTACATTTTCGGAGTCCCTGCCACCACCCTCTTCTTCAAGCAACGTTTGATTCCAAAGCTTATTCCTAATGAAGTTTTCATACCTTTTGTCACTTCTGCTACTGTTTTCCTCCTTGCAAAATTTAACAAGATATAATTATATATCATTCAATTACTTGATTATATATTAATTATTGTTATAATTAAGGATCCTGAGTAATTCAAACATATTTAATTCTAATTTGACCTTTTTTTAATATTGTTTGTGTTTATATATTTTTCTCCAAACATCTGAAAAACATGGAACAAAGGGGTGATGAGTAAGAGTACAGATCTAGATCACAGTTTTCCAATGTCTAATGCAGTATTTACTTTGACCTAATTAATTAATAAGAAAAAACTCTAATGTTAATAATTCATTGAATATTGTTTATTTGACACTTGTATATTCTACTGTGTGACTCACATCTCATTTTGAAATATTACGTGGTGTCTTACTATATTTTTTCCTATATTTTTGCTTAGATGAATTTTAATTTATGTAACATAGGTTTTATTCTCGTTATATGAATGATGCACAAGATCGTCAACATCAAATAAACATTGTTCATTTGGTTTAGGGAATTTTAGGGAAAGAAAAATCGAAGTTGCTAGAAGAAAAAAAATGACAAATCACAGAACTAACCTCCAAAACAAATTACTAGCTAGTCTTTTTTCCATTAATAATAACGTTTAATTAAGTCGAGAAAACTTTCTACATGTACATGTGCGTGTCAGCGTGTGTACAATATAGTAATTGACGCACACAAATTAATCATTTTGTCCTTTCTAATCTTGACTTTTTTGCACACAAAATAAATCCACAAATACCGGGATTAGTACAATAGTTAGTTCTGATCTTGATTTTTTTGCACACAAAAAACTGTCCATCGATGGATTCCATTGAACTAATCGTCTGAAGCTTAGTTACAGTTTAATCTAATTTCTTCTCCCTTGTCGTAAAATGCCCAAACCTTTTCCTTCAACATCAAGACATCCATGTCTTTTCCTTCAACATCAAGACATCCATGTTCTGACTTCCTTGTCCCTGCTAAATTCAAGCAAAACATGCATTAGGAAATCTTCCTTAAAAAAAATAATAAAGAAAAAGATCAATAATTGATTGATTGATTGATGTAATAAATAATAAGTTAGTTAATTTGCTTATCTGATAATTCATCAGCAGTTTTAATTGATATTTTTGAAAATCAGTAATATACTAATATGTATTATTAGACTCAAAAATTTCTGTGATGATGGATAACATAGTTCAAAATGATAAAGTTTACACTTGAGAATGTAATATTTATGGCTGGTATAAAAAGCAATGATATGAATATATGAGATTATACGATGAAAATGATATATTTATAAGATATACTGGTTAGAGTACCTGAATATGTGCATTATAGAAAACCCTCCCTCCAAAAGCCTGAAAACATGAAGTGCTTAGCACAAGAAAACCTTCTTTCTCCAAACACCATAAAGCATCAGAAATTGAACCCTTTTCAAATTTGGCCATCGAAAACTGGAGAACTATTTCTTGTTCGCTTATTCGTGTTGCGGATAATGTTGACGATGAACTTCGTATCGGTTTTCTTGATCTCTGCTTCCTGAAATCAATGGTTGAATCTTCTATAAATACCCTCTTACTTTTCTTTGATATGAGATGCTCTTTCTTTTGAATCAACGTCCCTATTTCTTTCTGAAGCTCAGGGATGTATTTCAGCACTCTTGAAATTGTAGCAGGAATACTCAGTTTTCTCTGTATATATTTAAAAATTCATAAATGGTCTAATTAAGACAAAAACTAACAAAAATATTTAGATTAAAACATGTAGTATAATAATATTCTTACAGACTGGTATTCCGGCGGAAGCAGCGCGCGGAGAGTGGAATACATGGTGTTCATCTTTTTCCGACGATCCCTTTCACTGGCATTATGATTCAACTTCTTGAAGATCTTAGTCGTGTCGCCCAATTTACGAAACTCCGAAACTCCAGTCATATGATCTTGTCCTGCCGGAGAACATTGAAGATCGATGGAGTCTGAATTTTGATCGGAAAACTTTTCCCCGGAAACGTAGTCATCATGGCCGATGAGATTCTCCAACGGCCACCCGAAACCTGAGAAATGAGCAGAAACGTCGACCATTCTTTGATGTGGTTTGATGACATATAACTCAGCAAGTGTATTTATATTGATAAACGTCCCCGGAAAGTATTTATTTGATAGTCTTAGGTTAGTTAATTTTGTATATGCAGCTGACATGGAACCAATATATTGTTTTAATATGTATACGTTTCGACCATAACAGATATATATTTTAATATGTGGTTCGAAAATTTTTTGTATGTTTTACATTGTAAAGATTTAGTTGTTATCGATTAATATATACTTTTCACTATAAAAAAAAAATTCTAATTAGCGACGGTTTTTTTCGTCGCTAATATTTACATTGCTAGCGACAATTTTTGAAAATAGTAGGTCTCTTGTAAAACGGTCTCACGAATCTTTATCTGTGAGACGGGTCAATCTTACCGATATTCACAATAAAAAGTAATACTTTTAGCATAAAAAGTAATATTTTTTCATGATGACCCAAATAAGATATCCGTCTCACAAAATACGACTCGTGAAACTGTCTCACTCAAGTTTTTGTCTTTTGATAGTGTCTCATCGCTAAAACCTTTTTTTTTTTTGGTAGTGTCTGATTTTTCTTAGTTGGGTTGAAATTTAAGCATATGCAAGTGCACGCCAAGATTATATATATATATATATATATATATGTTAATATTTGGTAAATTAATAATCTATATAATATATTATAGTAAATTTTTTGATAAATTAATAAGATAATAATTTTTTAAAAATAATGAAGCAATTCTTTAGTTTAGTAATCAAATTTTAGTCTTACACAAATTACAAATGACTCAATGCAGAGCGAGTTATATAATTATAGATAGTTCAGCACATAACGGTGAAACTTGACTGTGATATTATGTGAGGATTGAGACTTGAATTTAACTCAACCCAAAAACTAGCCCAAAGAAGTGGATTGTTCAAGTTAATATATGCAACTCTAAAAAAATTTATACAACATATGTGGACAACTAACAACTTTTTCTATTATTCTAGCCGGAAAATCATTGTATAAGTTTCAAAAATATTTTTTCCAAAAACAAAAAATGACATTACACTTCATGTGTGTCCGATCATTAGTATCACATTAAATAAATATGTTATTAATTAAAATATATGAATTTGTACGTAATTGATTATGTCATTTATTTTAAAACAATGATTCCAAACAAAGAGGAAGTGATTGTAATAACTATTTTTTAACCCACGAGAAGGACACACGAACGGCAATAGCTAATCGTGGTTTATTTAGATAGTAAACACGATTAATGCATGGTTCGCATAAGCCGTAGTTTGATTTGGCACACGCTTCCCGGGTAAAATGTTGTATGGCATGTGCCATGAAAACACTTGATTTCTACGATAAAAAAATATATAAAAAAAAGTGTCGTACAAATATATATATATATATTTTAGAAGTATCTATGTACAGTGTACTACATACTAATTTTGAGATCTTATCCAATGTTGTAGTTTATTTAATGAGAAATACCATAAAATAACTATCATATCAAACCATTGGCAAAAATTTATATGAGACGATCTCACGAGTCGTATTTTGTGAGACGTATCTCTTATTTGTGTCATCAATGAAAAAATATTACTTTTTATGTTAAGAGTATTATTTTGTATTGTGAATATCGGTAGGTTGACCCGTCTCACAGATAAAGATTCGTGAGACCGTCTCATAAAAGACCTACTCCAAATCATTTTACCAAAATTTTTGAAATTATTAAATTGTTACTTTATCCTTGCCTATATTTTAAAATAAAATATATATGATATGTCATATTTCATCTTTCAAGATTTTTAAAATTATTAAAATAATTTTTTTATTCTTATCTAATTATAAAAAAATATAGGATATATCACTTTAATATTAAAATCGATTAATCCTTGGAATCCAAGACATTCAAGAATTTATTTTTCTCTATTTTTACTATGATTGATTCTAGGGACACTACAAAAATAAATGTTTATGGTGACATTCATAAATGTCATCATATTCAATATTTAGTGACATTTAAGTTTTAGTGACACCTCCAACAAATGTCATCTATTCCAATGTCGTCTTAAACTTACTGATATTTTTTAATGTCATTATAAGATGTTAATGACAACTTCATACGTGTTACTAATTATTCATATAATGACAATTTTAAATGTCAGAAAAACTCATGTTTAAATACATTTATAGATGCCTTGTTATTATAGTAATAATGACAAATTTATATGTCAGTTAAAATCATTTATAATGACAACTAAAAGTGTCGTGTATGTTATTTATAGTGACAATAACAAATGTGAAAATATTTGGGTTGAATAAATATAGGAGGAGTGAAAATTAGATAAAATAAATGTGAGAATAAAAAAACATATTAGATTAGTTATCCTGACATTTTTAATTGATGTTATTTTTTATATGGAGGGAGACAATTATTTTCCCTCCTCCAATATTTATCTAACCCAAATATTCTCACACTTATTTATAGTGAAATTTTTTAGTTTTTTAACGATTTTTTACGATGTGGGAAAAGTAATTGTTTCCATCCATATAAAAGATGACATCAATTAAAAATGTCATGATAACTAATCTAATATGTTTTTTTATTTTACACATTATTAATTTTTTACAAGTGTCATTATTAAGTATTTGTAACAACATTTAATTAAAAGTGTCTACAAAAAAATGTCACAATAGCCATTTATTGTTGTAGTGGGATTAGGTGTTGTGTTTAAGTTATTCCCAAATTTAGTAGCCGTTATCCATAAATGCGCACTAGATAAACTCTCATACTGAACATAGTAGTCTACAAATCACGTCAACTAAATCAACCCACACTAAGTAAGTTTTGTGTAACATACTAACCCAAAAAGATGTTAATAAAAAATAGAATATATGACCAATTAATCACAAATACACTTACTCTATCAATTTAGATACCGATTTCTTGCTCTTATTTTAATTGTATGAAACTTAGCAATTCCTCCGGAGGAAACTAAGATAAAACACTGCTTTAATTTTGTGGTTTATGTTTTTCTTTGAGGAAGGGTGAATGCTTGAATATTTAACAAAATTATCTTCGTTAAACCATGAATTTGAAATCTAAGCTTTTTTATTTTTAACATTTGTTTTGTCTATATTTTTCCTGTATTTTTAAGGTCAATTTCAAAAAAAATTGGAAAAATGTCACAATTTAAAAATATTGACTAAGTTCATTTTTCACAACCATGGAAATGAAATTAAAAATGGTATCGCAATAAAAGCCCCTATGGGGGCGACTGAATTGCATATTCAAGACAACCCATATTATCCTTTAATTTTTTTGGGTCAAAAAACAAATGACAACTCATTGCAATAATAAACTATTCTCCGCTAATGTTATAGTAATAGATTTTTGATTTACCGTTAATTACATATTCCTCGTAGTGGTAGGCAGCCCCAATATCAAGAGATAATGGTAATGTATATATTAATTGTGTCTCATCAACTTTGACCTTCTAACCCCCAAACAAAGTTAAATGGCTTGTAAAGGCTGTTCGAGTTGGTAGAATATGTGAGTGTTTGACCAGTGGTTAGAAATTCGATTATTCTATTAACATTTTTTCGGACTATCTTGTCACACAGGGTTAGTCCAGTGTTGTTTGTCTGACTAACATGGTTTGCAGATTATTGCGTTAATCAGATGGTTTCAATACAGTGTACCGAAAGATAACGATCGCGGGTTCTCACGCCATTAAAAAATATAAAACTATACATGGAAGAAGATCAAATTTGTTGCATTGCAAGCTCACAATATTTTTCATTAAAGAGATCATTCTAACAATTGTCTCATTGTGTTTGCTCGTTTTAAGTTGATACCCCACTTTCGACAGTCCAGACACTTGAAGGCCCGATAGACAACCCAACAACCATTAGATTACATTATGAGGTCATCCGAGATCTCATCGTAGGCTCATCGGCAGACTTGTCCAATATCCGTTATAATAGTGATTCTGAGAATTGTGTTGACCTATCGGTCGATTCTCTAGCCAACCTAACTATTTTCAGGAGGTCGTGTAAGACTCATTACACATCAGAAGGGCTCAGACATCAGATGTTCTCATACTCAGATGAATTATCTTATCTAAGGAGTATCATAAAAGATTTGCTCCAATCTAATCTAAGATTTTGGTGATCTAGAGTCCTACGAGGGAAAGGTTTTAAGAGATCTAGAGTCGTACAAAAAAGAGTTTTAATTAGGGAAGAACTCTCTACTCTCATGATAACTCTTCTCATTTAAATATCAGGTTTGATGGTATTATTTATTCATTCACACACATTTCTTACACACATCACTCTATATTTTTCCTATTATCAACCTTGAGTTTCAGAGAGGATACACCAGAACAATCTTTCAACCCCTTTCTCACATTCTTGCTTGTGTTTTTAGGCCACTTTTAGGCCCGAGCTGACCTCCTGAAAAATAACTCAACCATTCAACATGTATCACAATTTTTATCAACATCATAAGTAAATAAAGCAACAAATAAAATGTACTCGAATCTACGGAGAATCCTCTCCCACCCATTTCCTCAAGTAACACCAAACCCTCGTCAAATTTTCGGTTTGCAAGCATTGCTGTGGTGTATGTGACTGAGTTTGGCAAACAATTGTCCTCTTCCATTATAAAAGAATATCTTTAGCTTCCTCTAGTAGTCCTTGGCGACAAAACCCGCATATCATTGTATCATATGAATAAGAATCGGGTTGCAATGCTCTACAAACAAGCTTGCTGAAAAGAGTTCGCGCAGCATTAATTTTTCCAGCTTCAAACAATCAATCAATGTAACACCCAAACCTTAGCCAAGTAAATTTCGTACACACACACACACACACACACACGACCTTAAGTTATAACTATTTTGTTTTTTCAAAAAATTAAATTCACGCAGAAGTACGTAGAGTTTAATGGTTTTACTATTATCCAAACATGTATGTCTATAACCATGCTATATTTAGTTTTAAACCATTTCCTTGTTTACATAGAGTATCTGTAACCATGCTATATATAGTGCAGCTGAGCCTTCAATTCCGTCTTTCCATTACCTGCATCAGCTCAATGACCATGGCTGTATCGTCAGCTTCGCTAAGTCCCTTAATCACTGTCTCATATGGAATACAATTCACCTCACATAGTTGTTCTTGTATTATATCATCTTTCTAAACAATCGTTGCGCCTCACTAAACCTGTTTTCTTGAAACAAACCCCTTGGTAAAGCACGTAAGGTAAACCCATCGGGCACACAGCCGCGCTTGAAGAACACCCAAATTAGCAATAAGTGTTCATTGCTATATTCATTATATTGTACAGTATCCACTCGAAGACCTAAAATGCGTAAATGCTTAAATAGGAAAATTGCTACAGAAGCTTCACAATTTGCGAAAGCAGCTTATTAAATATGCACCATTTCTTGTACAGATGAAGGGCATCATCCAATCCCTTTACATTGCCCATTCCCTCACAGAATTCCACAATTTTGGGCAGAAATAACGAAAATATGACCCGAATGAAGAATTAAAAAGCAGCTGCTTCCAAACCTGAATTCTCTTCAATGTCTTCCACCTTACCTCACCCAGCTGCTCAATTAGGAATCTAATAACGAATCAGTTTGGATTCGCCGGGGTCCACTACAATACCGAGGCCCGAGTTATCTGTACTATTTTATTACAGAGTAACTAACTTTGATGTCATGGTCTGTTTTAATAAATATATATATTAATAAAATGTTAAAATTTTAATGCAAGTTATATTGGTTCTGCGGGTAGAGTAATTCTTTCTTGGGGTTTAGGTTATAGGTTCAATTCTGACTCAGAAACGCGTGCGTCGGTGTACTAATCTAAATAAGCTTAACCTAGCCTGGCTTCTGTCCGATGTTTTAGCCCGTTTAATTTTGGGCCTCAAATACAAAAGGCCCAGATTTTGTGTAGTCTAGTCTGAAAATGTTCGTCGGTCTGACCATTCCGTTATTAAAAACATAATCAAGGATCCTTTGGCCTAGTAGCACCCTTACGTACTTATTGAATTTTTAAGCAACTTAAATCTTAAATAAATTAAATAAAGGACTAAAGTTGGAGAACAAACATAATTGATATTCACGGAAAATTTAGAGTTCGATTCCAGCAAGTGTCACTAATCCAGACAGGTTTCAAAATTATCCCGAGCCTGAAATCACGAATAAGACCGTTAGAAGGGGGCCATGGGGATATCCTGGCGTAGTCTCTCCGACGCTCAAGTCAGAGATTGAGGATAAAAATATAGAGCAGCTAATGGTGTTGCTGAAAAACAATATAGTGAATGCATGAGTTAGACACTCAAAGCTGGTATTTATAAGAGATTACATGGGCCCGTGTTGGGCCTTCCACTTTGGTGGGAGATGGGCCAGGGGTCTCAAATGTGGTTTGAGCCTAATGTCCATGGGGTATCAATAATCTACAATGAAAATTTTATTTTATTTACATATGTGATTTTTTTGGAAAAAAATGTTTTTTTAAGTGTATTTAATTTCTCACTTATTACTACGATTCTATTTTCCAGGTTCGATAACAAAACTGTCTTAAGGTTCTATTAAAAAAAACTAGAAAAAAAATTTAATTATGCCCACTAAGATACTAAACACTAATTTTGAGTCTGCGTGTGTACGTATAATCTATCTGTCATCGAGAGAACAAGTCGAAACCTAATTATAGCAAACTCTTTCACTCCAAAAAAAATACCAGACACTTGCCATTTTGCATGCACTAAAATTTAGTGGGAATTGTACAATTAGATACAAACAAAAGCAAAAACAAGAAACCTTTAGCTACAAGCTGGCAAGAAGATTTTTGTTGTTCACCTGAAAGATTGGGCTATTTTTACATTTGATTTGAGGATTTTAATCTTAAACTGCGGCCAATAAATTTAATTATACAAGAGAAATTGTAATTTAAATATTTGTATGTTTTTTTAAAAAAAAAAATTATATCCCCTTATATTCATAAAAATGATGAAATATGTTCTCGATTTAATAATTCTATTTTAGATTTTGTGAACTCACCGACACTTGTTTTGTAGATCAGGCGAATTACTGGACTTGAAGCTCGATCCGATAAATATTAGTTTGAAAATAACTGAATAAATCGAAGTTATATTTATATTGCGACCAAAATCCTTTCTGTTTTTTTTTTTTTTTCGAAATTCTATTTCATCTAATAATTATGCAGTAAAATATATAACATATTAATTTTTAATAAATAAAACAATGAAAGTTCTTTATACCTGCTTTTTTTTAGAATGTTCTGTACGCCTGATTTGATCGATCATAAGTGTTTTAACTAGTGTATAACTATTTAGTGGGGAAGAGACCTACTATCACCAATGCTGACGGGACTATAGAATAAATTTTGTTCATCTAAACAAGTAAAATGACTTAGAATCTAGGATATCAAATTCATGAATCCAAATACAACTTAAAATTTCTAATTGTAATATCGCTCACGCCATCGGTCTCGCTGAGCAAATGTTCACCAATTTTTTTTGGATTTTTTCAAGAAATATATTTCATCACTGAGTTTTAAATGACTTATATTTTTACAAACACTAACCCAAGAAAATAATAAAAATGCAAAATCATAATTGTTAAATTGAGCAGAGCCAAAAATCCAATAATAATAGAGCCCACTACCCATGTTCTTTATGAGAAGCGGAAGCCGACCTGACCCACAATACCCGGCAAGAATCATGATTTGAAAACCTCCAAACCACAAAAGAATCCCACATTTTTAACACCAAATCCTTTCTCGGAATCGGAGTTTTGTTTTTGGGGACCATACCATTATATTTTTTCTCTAATAATTAAAATCCAATTTTATTTAGGTTACTTCTTATTCTTTTCTATAGTGCCATTTCAATATATACAGAGAGAGAGAGAGAGAGAGAGAGAGAGAAGCACGAACTAAATATATCTTTTTTTCTTTAAGGATTTGGTAGGAAGGACTAAGTGATCAAATTTACATCATTTGCGTGGTGGATGAGGCCTAATACCAACCTTATATTAACTAAAATGTCTGAAGATTCCTTGTAAATGTTGGATTGATTCAACTTTTTATAAAGAAGAAAGTAACAAAAAAAATTTTTGGTTTATTTAAGATGTCGTGTACACTAGTTGCTAAAAAGTGTAATGCATTATATTTAGTTCTAATTTCGAAAACTACTAAACTAGCTAGTTATGTGTAGTTTTCTTGAAATCCAGTTGAAAGTGGACATTTTTGTAATTGATTAATACAATAAATCTAAGGAGTTATTTCTAAAGGAAACGGTTCTTTCTAGGTAAAGAATAAAACCGACTTTTCAAGAAAGCAAATACACGAGGTCAAAAGGAAAGCTTTGTAGCATGCATAACCCATTCAATATATATACATTTTGGGCATTAATCTAGTATATGTATCCCATATGAAGCCGTTATCGTTACTAACATTGATTATCCTAAATAAGAAGCTCGTAGCTCCCCCAAACCACTTGTGTCTTATCGTTTTATATAACATTTGACTCGAGTTTTACAACAAACTTGTGAAATTGTCGAATAAGTAATAGTCAAAGAGATATTTACATATTGAAACTGGTTTATCACACTTATGGACATCCCGCAAATTTACCTTTTTCATTACTTAATTAAATATTGGTTTCATTGCAAAGACAAACATATAGAATCCATATAATTATTTTTTTGTTATATGTTCATGCATTTGGTTTTGTATTGTTTTACTAGTTGGCCTGGAAATAGTATTTTGCTTTCCATATTCAAACAATATGAAGTCAATTATTTGTGTGTGTGTGTGTGTATATATAATAAATGAGATCCTATGTATTAAGCATATCTTCTAAATAAATTGCCATGTCAGAAGGTTCAAAGTAACTGTGTTCCGATTACTTAATTTAAGGATATTTAGGAAATATTTTGTTTTTAATATTATGTATCGGTAGCTAAATACGTTTATCTATGTGTATGTTCACCACAACTAAACAAGAATATTGCTTGGTGGAAAACGGAGGGGTATACATTCTTTTAATTCTTTGTGTATAGTTTTCTTTTGATTCTCGAAAACAATGTTCGATGCATCTTTCCCTTTTTAATCTTTTATTATTTACATACTTTTCATTTAACAAATAACACAAATAGAATAAAATACGGGCTGACTTTCTCCACTTTGACTTTGTTCCTTCTAAAAAGAAATTATATTCATTAAAAAAATAAAAGGAAATCTGAGGTATCAAAGGGAAAAAGATTTTGCCGCTTTATTCCCTTTAATTTTGCGTTTTGGGGTTTTGAGTCACACTTGTACATGTTACGGGATATATTAGTTAATTTTATAGGGAATAATTAATATTTTTGCAGTACATATTCCTTTGCAGCTGGGAAGGATCAAGTTTCGCATATGACAAATTGAAATATCAATTACAATCGTATTAAAAAAATCATAATCTCGAGAACAAAAGTTGAGGTAAAAATGTTCCTAGAAATGAATACTCGTCTATGAAAGGAATTTCATAGTCAACATGCATGCACATTCTAGTTGATCTGCATTGATACCTTATGAATAGATCCATCAGGATCAGATCCAAACCAGATTTCGGGTCTCCGGCTCATTCTTATCCAAAGTAAGTGGCTCATTACAAGTCCAGATATTTTTCTATAAATACTAGGCTTGAGAGTTCATTTTATTCATTCATTATATTGATTCTTAGCTGCGTCCTTAGCTGCTCTCTCGTTTTAATTTCAATATCTTACTTGAACGTCGGAGGGGCTACGCCGGGACACCCTCTCGGTCCCCTTCTAACGGTCTCTTTCGTGATTTCAGGCCTATAGTAAATCGATGTATGCATTCGGGCTAGTCTCACCTACTGGAATCGAACACTAAATTTTCAGTTAATATCATTTATCAAGTAATATTGGGATGCAATCGAAACGTGATATTTGAAATACGATTTAAAAGATTTGAGTTGCACTATTATCACAAGCTATTACTTTTGATAAAGCAGCAAACATTCGATATTAAAATTGATATCAGAGTTGGAATCACATGTTCGATTCACATTGATTATAAAAATTGTAACTATAAAGAGTTGTATTTTTGGGATGCAATAATTATATCTAATAAGAGAGCAATCGATATGTATCGTTTGAGTTGTTGCACGATTTAAAAAATTTGAGTTAAATTTTAAACATCAACTATAACTTTTGATAGATAATGTGTTGACTAATTAAATCAATAAAAAAAATTAGGTGAAAATAAACATATATTTATTAATCTAAAAGGGTACTTGAAATATTAGCTTAGACAAAGTAAAAAAATATCACTCAATTCAAATTTATTCCTCGAATGAATGTAGCTCTATTCAAACACGGCTAAGTCTGTCAATATGTTCAATATATGGTCCAAGTCTCAATACCCAACGAATCGAGGTGGTGGCCCACACATTTGAATTTGTCACCTCCAAGATATATAGTTTATTTTATTTTATTTTATTTTAAATTAGAGTTGATTCAGCACCTCATTAATTAGGTCATGCATGGCGATGATGAATGCCGCGAAATGAGATTGCGTGGGGTATGTTGGTTCAGAATTTGGTTCACGTATTTTTATGGTTGTGGATGGAAATATATTTATATTTTAATCTTTTCTATGTTTCCAATGCTAATTTCAGCAAGTAAATGTCATATAAACATTTATATATTATTATTATTATTATTATTATTATTATTATTATTATGTAAATACTAGTTTACTTGAATGAGAATTGAGATCATTTAAATAATGTTTAGTGGCTTAAGATTTGATTATTTGTCGAATTCAATTTATTTGGAGGATGTGAAATTATTGAGCATAAACAATTCAAAATTATACAAAATCTAGTCTAGATAATATATTCGAATAATCATTTTTTTTCTTGTCTTTAGAGTTGATATTATGATTTTGGTCTAACATAGACAACAATATATTATATATTATAAATAAAAATATATATAACTTTTCTAATCAAATAATCATTGAATACTACAAAATAGTTCTTATATTTTGTCTTTTCGAATCTTGGTATTTTAAAAATTTTGTATAATATTTAATATTATCAGTTGTTAGAAAAAATTTCTCTCTCTATATGAAAACTGAGTTATCATTAATCAAACTATCACTAATTTAATTGTAAACATTCTCTCTACGGTCGCAGTTGCAGAATCAATTTGATTATTTATTTAAAATTAATTTTTATGGTATAATAATATATGACATATTTTCTTCCGGAAGAAAAATGAAAACTATATAGCATATGGAGTAAAATGTTTAATTTTAAAATTTTAAGAAGTTGACAATAAGTTAATCTTCGCTAAGAATTTATTATTATTATAAATTTGACAAAATTTAATAAAGACAATATAAGGGTATGCAATTTGAGGTTAAAAAAAGATACGCAATTTGAGGTTAAAAAATACTATGTTTTTCTGGGTGAAATGCAACAGCGACGCCACAAGTATGCCAATTTGGGCTATAACTCGGGTGAGCTCTTCTATTTTTTAATTTTTTACAAATTAGATTTTGTCCAAATTGTATTTAACACACTTAGCTTAAGTGTGAAAAAAAAAAAGATACAGCCCATAAAATTTCACTGTGGATAAAAAAGGAAGGGATATTTTTCGAAAGAAAAACTAAGTCAAGATGGACTTAATTAAAAATCAACCATTTGTGTGAGACGGTTCAATAGGTCATATTTTGTGAGACAGATATCTTATTTGGGTCATTCATGAAAAAATATTACTTTTTATGCTAAGAGCATTATTTTTTATTGTGAATATCGATAGGGTTGATCAGTTTCACAAATAAAAATTCATGAGATCGTCTCACAAAAGACCTACTCTGATTAAAATCAACCAAAAGTCACGACACGTCTCTCCATCAAGATGCCTGAAAATCTCATCCAAGAAAAAGTAGAGATCTCCCATCGGAAAAATCCTTATCCTACGTAGTACAAGATAATCATTACACATCCAAATGGGTCGCACCCTTTAAAATTTCCTTTTTTTTTAAAGCCCCGAAATATTACTTCTAATTAAAGGGCATATAAAAGGTTTTTTCTTATTATTATTAAGTGAATAACTGATTTTTCTCACTACATACCAATTATTTTTCCTCTAAATACGGCTACATATTCGTAATAATAATAATAATAATTTACTCAAAAACAATATTTGATGGAAAAAGTTTATTAACATAATTAAATTTTGTATACAAATTAGTATATTTATAATTTACACGAATTGCGTGAGAAGATTTATTAGTAAATTATAAATTTTGATTTTATTGTGTTAATTCTTAATAAAATATACATGCTCATGAGATGTAATATTCGGTTCGGATAGTTGTTCAAGTAATACAAATATACCAATAAATTCAGCGACAAATATCATGATCGAGAAAACATAAATATCTAGAAACAAACAATGTATCATTTACAAATTAACAAGAATTATATTTCGGGTGGATGAAAACATATAAAAGGAAAAACTAAGACCAAAATTCAACATCTAGATGTCCACGAAATTAATGTAAATTAAATGTTGTGCTAGAGCATTTATGAATGCAGTGACATAAACATGGCTCGATTAAAAATACCTTGGTTAAATCCAAATTAAAATATAAAAAATACAGTCCATTACGATTATAATAAATATATAGATATATATTCACAGTATGTGAATGAAATTAATATGACATACGTGGGGCGCACAATTAATTGCATGGGCACAGGAGGCAAATCTTGAAAGAGGCATCAAAAGGAAATTGGCCTCTATTTGCACCACCTGCTCCACCACCACCAAAAAGCAACCAATGCTGACATCACCTGTATCTCTTTCCCGGATTTTCTTTGGCCCCACAATCAAACACGCCTACCAAATTTCTAATCTCAATTTCATATATATAGCGATATTTTGCAACATTTGTAAAAAAAAATAATAATTTAATTTATATTCAATTAAAAATAATATATAATTTAAAATTTAAACTATAATTAAAAATGATTATGTTTACAATAAAGAAAAAAACAAAATAAAATATGAAACCAAATTTGTTGTCACTGTCCTGCCATTTCCTTTCCCTCCCCCCCCCCCCCCCCCCCTTTTTTTTTTAAAAACCACCAAGCCACTTAATTAATTAATGCCTCCAAATATTTGAGCTACCATGTTCAAGATTTGTTTGTTTCTTTATATTATATTCTTAAACAATAGATAGTTTATCAGCATTTTATTATTAACTTTGCAATAGTTTGTATAGCTTTTCTTGGAATTCAATTCAAAGTAGGAAAAATATTGGGCAAATCTTTGGATGATATTTTTTGGTCAGATCTTGCTTTCTGGATTTTCTTGTGTACTTATTGCCTCATTACAAATCTCGCCTTCCCCACAACTCACACACTAACTGACGTATACCAAACGAATCCCATTTTAGCTACAAAAATACCACCCAATTTTTCTCCTTCCTACCTATCATTTCTTCTTCAAACAACTATCTCTTTTTTTAATCAAAATTTGAGCTTCGAATCTCGCATTCTTTGATAAATTTTGGAGATTAAGAATTGGCGCAATGGGTGTGGCCGCAGCAGATGCTCAATTTCATGTTCTTGCTGTTGATGATAGCTTGATTGACAGAAAACTTATCGAGAGATTATTGAAGACTTCTTCTTATCAAGGTTCTTTTTTTATATGATTTAAGTATTTTTTTTCTTTTTATGAAAGCAAGTAAATGGTTGTTATTGGTTTTGTAATGAATTTGATTTTCTGGGCTTGGTTTGCGTCTAATTAAGGTGCATTTTTGGCTTCGACAGTTACTACAGTTGATTCTGGTAGCAAAGCTTTAGAATTTCTCGGTTGGCATGAAGATGAAATCAACAACTTAAGTTCAACCTCCCGATTTCCCAAAAACCAGGTAATTTCTTGTTTTCCCCCCTATTTTTGAGAAAATTTCGACCTTCGAAATAAATTTAATGAATGGTTTTCAAAAAGTTTCCATTTTGTCGAAGTGTTTAAATTCATTTCAATCTTATTTATTTTCTGGATTTCACAGGTAGTGCAAGTAAATCTTGTTATTACAGACTACTGTATGCCTGGAATGACTGGTTATGATTTGCTCAGGAAAATTAAGGTATGACACAATTTCTTGGTTCCTGTCGTGGAAAAATTTCATCTTTTTCCTCATGTTTTTACTAATGTTTAGACTTATATTTCAAGAAAATACAAGTTTTTCAATCCCAGAATTATAGTATTATATGATTTGATGTATCCTGGTAAAAGGTTGTCCACACGGGTCCTTTTCTCGCCATTCAATTTCAGATCAATTGAGATCTTACCAAAATCTTGCAAAATCTTTTCCCCACCTAACGTGTATAAATATATACATACATTCATAAATGTACACAATAATATTAATATATAATAAAATATGTAATAATACATGAGAGGAAAAGTCAACACATAACTCGTTCAACGAATCCTAAGCTGTAGTAAATTTTCACAATAAAATCAGCTGTATTAAAATTTTCAATTTATTTTACAGGAATCTTCATCTCTTAGAAACATACCAGTAGTTATCATGTCATCCGAGAATGTTCCTTCAAGAATTACAAGGTAAAATAATTTAAAGATAACTGCATGTACTACGTACAATGTGAAATCCTCGAGTAATGGAAATTATAAAAATCGAGATAAAAAATTATATATTATGGGCAAAGTTGAAATTAAGAATATTTTTGTTGTTGAAAAATTACACAGATGCTTAGAGGAAGGAGCAGAAGAATTTTTTTTGAAGCCAGTAAGATTATCAGATGTGAGTAAGCTAAAGCCACATATTATGAAAACCAGAAGTTGGCATGATACTGAAGAAGGCCCTGAAAAAATTGAGAAACATGAATCACTTTCATCGCCGCCGAGGCCGTCGGAGTACGAGAAATCCGAAGAAACATCGTTACAGATATTAGCACAATCACAACCACAACCACATTATGATCAAACAACACAATCTAGTAATAACAACAGCAATAATAAGAGAAAATCAATGGATGAAGGGCTTCCATCACCGGAGAGAACAAGGCCGAGATACAATGATCTCACTCTGGTGTCAAATTAAATTAAGAGTTCTTATGTATTATGATCATTTTGTTTTTGTATATTTGACCTTTGTATTCTTTTTTTCTTTTTTTTTTTGTTTTCTTATTCTCAGTTTTGTATATAGAAAGTGAAGATATGTTTGATAGAGATTAAAAGGGGAAGAATTGTGATGAAGAAACGTGGACACCATTGACATGAAGGAATTTCCACCCAATTTTGTTTTTACCAGTACCTGATTGTATTTCATTGTTTTGTGTTTAAAAAAAAAAATCATCCAGGGTTGATGAGTGTTTTTTATTCGAGGGGTATTTTTGTTTGGAGAGTGTCTATTTTTTAAAAACATGATTAGTGAAGCCTATCCAGACTTATAATTAATTAATAATATATGTGGAATTTTTTTTTGAATAAAATACAATTTAGTAAAGTTTCAAGAGATTTTATAAATTTGACATTTACAGAACTAACATTTCCAATTATATATCTCCATTCTTCATACTTGTTTTCTCACACAAAATAAATGTGAAAATTATAGCGTGAATATATTTTTAAGGTTGCGGATGAATCCATAAATTTGTATCGAATTTCAAATTCATCGATTTCAAATTGTTAATTTTATATATTCAAATTCAAACAAATCAAACCCAGCCGGGGCTTTGTTTAACAAGAAGACAGCCAGTTGATTGACAACTAAAATTAGTTGTATCGAGCCGATAGTCAGTAGGAAACAGTTGCACATGGTCTGTGGCCTTTGTTTCCGATGGTATGCATAGACACAAGACAAATATTTTTTTAAAATAATATTATTTTATTTTTTGACATTATAACTTTTAGGCCCCAATATTACATATATTCATCGTAACACATTTGTTCTTTATTTGATTTATGTCTTTATTTGGATCTCGTGATGGATCATGGACCATAGCGAACGATTTTCCTTAGTAACATGAAATTATATTTTATTATTTGGTAAAACATTATTTTTTTAAAACAAATTACCAAACATCTCCATTGTGCTTTACAATTTTCAAAATAGATCATGCTGTAATCCTTTTAAATTATAGAATAATCCTTTTAAATAGCTTCTATTATTAAATTCCTTAAAATCTAATTGATCGGACCTTGAAACTTTTTAAAAGTGTTGAAATATGATTTGATCGATTGCGCATTGCAAGTTATAAAACGTTCAAATTTAAAAATTGCGCTTTGAATTCCAATCCACCAATCTAATTTTGTTTAAAAGAAACCTACCCATAATTAAGTTATACATATGATAGGCTCCCAGTGAAGTAGCATGAGCCCAAGTATGATTCTGAAGTTGCAAGATTTTTTCAAATATAAATATTTTCCTTTTTTTTTCTTGTCGAGAAGAGGATCAGCTGATAGAAAAAGGTTCTTTGCTTGCACACGAATTGAAGTACGTCGAAGCCCATTGGCATATTTATTCATTTCGACAAACAAAATTCTGGAGCCTGAGAATTTCGAATGACATTCCCATCTGCAAAACGATTCAAAATCATGTTTTTTGAAACGTAGCCCAAGGCTGCGAACACGGAAGAACCTAAGCTGGTCCAGTTCTAAGAGCATTGTCTAAATCAGCAATCAAGTCATTAACATCTTCGATTCCCACGGAGATGCGCACAAGATCCTCAGTTAAACCTCTGGTCTCACGTACGGCAGCTGGTATGCTTGCATGAGACATAAAGCAAGGCAAACTGATAAGGGACTTAACACTTCCTGCGACAAAAAATGGGTGTCCGAGTTAAACTAAAGAGCTTTTAGTAGCACCACCAACTAGTAAGAAATAGTGCTGCCGCATCAATGATTTAACACGTGCTTGAATATGTGTGTGTACGCGCGCCTGGCAGGAGACTAAAAGAAGATTTAGATTGTGGGAGGTTTCAAGAAAATAATTGTAAAACGAGGAGTTACCAAAACTGACGGTTATGCTAAAATACTTGGTTGTTTCGGCTATATGCTTAGAAAGTGCCAGTGACCCCGTTAAGAAACTGAATACAGATCCAGCGCCCTTGGCCTGCATCAAGTGAATAATTAAACCAATGGATATCCGTGTGCATTTTTATTCTCTTTCTATGGTCCAGGAGATGGCCGTCTTGTGTTGGTGTTTGGCATGATTACAACATCAATCGAGCATTTCAGTTGATTTTGTACCTGAGAGTAATGTAAAGATCTCCCGGGATGATCAGGAAGACCGGCATAATTAACCTTTTTGACCCTCGGATGAGAGGAGAGAAATTCAGCAATTTTTTGGGCATTTTCCTGTTCATCGCAAGTTTATCGAATCAAAAGACTGAATTGTCAGTATTAAACATTAAAATCAAGATCCGACTCGTCTTCCATTTAAGGTGCAACTGGAAATATTTTTACATTTGAGATATTGATAGTAAATGATATAGGTTTCAGTGATGCAAAATAGAAAATGCTCAACAGCAAGATATTAATAGTTCAACACAATCATTTTTGAAATGGGAGACGAACCAAAAGATGAGAACAATGGAGTAAAGTTCAACCAAAGGTGCGAAGAAGCAAGTGATTACCCACATTAATTCCTCCCTCCCAAAAAAGGTTTATCTAACAGAGAGACTTGGAAATATTTGACAATACCTGTTGCTTCTCAACCCGCAGGGCCATAGTTTTAATGCCTCTTAAACAAAGCCAACAATCAAATGGAGCTAGCCCTGAGCCTTCCGCATTCTGTAGAAAATAGAGGTCTTTCGCCAAGCTAATGAGCATTAAAGAACGAGACAATTACCAATTAAACAAAATGTTTGTACAGCACAATGTGAATTCATTTATCATAAAATTCATAACAAAATTTCAATAATACAATAAGAAAGGGGTGTGCTTTATTATTGAGATCCGATCAAGCACAACAAATGGTGAAAGTAGTAACTTACGCAAAAGAGGATATCAGGAAATAAAAATCCAAGACTTAAAACGCTAGTAGCATGTGAGACGTCAGCGAATTTCAAAAGTCCCCATTCAATGTTCTACATGATGGTTTTCTAAAAATACATTAAAATGCATATCAGTAGACTTTATCATTTATCTTTTTCTTTTTTAATGCATGAAAGATAGTTATGAAAACATGGGAAATACTGCTGAAGTCAAATACAGGTAAAAAAAACTCTGAAAATCAGATGTATGCGATAGTACCTTTCTCCTTTAATAGCAAGTATGCCAGCCATGAGATCGCTGTGGCCAGATATGAATTTAGTTGCAGAGTGCATCACAATATCTGAAAAATGATTTGATAATCCAAAGTTGTTCAAAGGTGATCTCATTCATACAACAAAATATACTTACTTTTTGGTAGAAGAAACAATTACCGGCTCCAAGTTCCAAGGGTTGACACAAAACGGGAGACATGATGCTATTATCCACCAACACAAGAGCCCCATGAGCATGAGCAATCTCAGCAATTTTCTGAAAAACAAGAAGAAAAATACAAGTCAATAAGGCAGTTGGAATAGGAATTCCAAAATGAATAGGGAGGAGGGTGGCGGAAAGGGTAAAAAAAAACAAGTAAATATATACTGAAGACCCAACCAACAATTTTTCCACCTATGCTATTATTATAAATACAAATACATGGGTACTGAAGGGTGTCCCACCAGATACAGAGAAAAGATTTATCTATCTATCTATACGTGTGTACATCATAAAAAATCGAGATTTAAGAAACTAATGTTCAGGAATTGCTCCTCAATCCAAACACACAAGAGTGTAAAAACAGATAAAAATGCCCTAAATAGAATTGAACACAAAGTAAGTGCAAACCCTCTGTGCTACACTAGAGATTTGACAACAAAAGGTCACCTACACAAATGTCAGAGATTTGTTGTCGCGGGTTTGTTGGACTCTCCAACCACACAAGCTTTGTCCAGGGACCAATTGAAGATGCAACCTCATCCAAATTAGTTGTATCAACACGCCTATGCCATACATAATAATGATTAATCTTGCAGCCCAATTTAGGAGGCTGTGGAATGTAAACTATTACGAAGTAAGATTATGAAGAAAAATTAATACGAACTTAACCACAACCCCCTGATTTAGGAGTTACTTGTGACAGCAAACGGTCAGATCCACCATACATGTCATCACCAGCGACGATCTCCTCGCCTGTTATTAAAAGAAAAGAACTCTGTCTTAACTATTTACCAAGGATTGACAGACTTGGATTGGTCAAACAAGAACTTCATGATTTCATGCAGTTCCAGATCAAGCTGCCTCGAATGGTGATGATCAGATGATGTTTGCCACAGAGAAAGACCAATCAATCTATGAAAGAGGAATATGATGATAAATTCACGAAAATACCAGTTCCAACAAGATGAGTAACTGCTGACAGAGCAGCCATTCCACTAGTGAAGCACAATGCTCGATCAGCCTTATCAAGCTTTGCAAGAAGTCTGTTGAGTAGGCAAATAATTGATGAGAACAACAGAAGAAAGTGCATGTTAACTGTGAACATAGAAAAAACAACAACATTAAGTATACGAGAAATGTACAGACCTTTCCAAAACATCTCGAGTAGGATTTCCACTTCTTGTATAATCATAAGGCCCATATTCTGTTGCAGAAGGCTGTAGAACAATCAAGTTGACCATTGATACATCTCAAATATTAACAACACATAATTCCAAGCAGTATACATTGATTACACAGCATATAAGCAAACACTGAAGATTCTAGAATTAAAAAAAATATATATATATATTTATATATATTTATATATATATATATATATTTTCAAAATCTTCAGTATTTCTTTAGCAACTGCACATTGAAAAACTACCTACGGTATTTCGTATTTCACATGTGATATAACATGCCTAACATAGTTATTAACTTGATACTTCAAAGGGGGCACTATAACACAAAAACTACCGAAGACAGATAACTTTGAACCAGAATTTATAGATGAAAATGTACATCTTACTATCCTATTTTTTACAAATCGAAGAAAGATTCACAGCCTTGGAAGTCATCTGCAGATCCATGGCAAGAGATTGAATTTCAGTGACTAAAGAACATGTATTGACACAATAAAATATGGATCAAAATATAAATAAAACAGCATCAGCTGACCAGGGATATAACTTAGACAATACTATTTACTGAATTGGTATAAACCAATCATCTATTTTCAGTAAACATATTTTGGTAGCAGCTGCATTTGTCATTACGACGTTGAAGCATCTCAAAGTTATGTGCATGTACACTGATATTCAAAGAAACTAGTAGAAAATTTAAATATTATCCTCAACAGATCCTTAAACAATCAATATAGTTTGGCTAGCCTCATGAATCAGAACATGCAAAATTGAAAATCTACCTGCTTGAAAGTAGCTGTTTGATAGAGAGGTGTGCTTAATGCGCCATAAGGATCAAATTCATTCGCAAAATGCATCAAAAGAGTAGAAATACTCAGCTCACTCATGTCCCCGGTCTCCTTTTCTGCTGAGACAATTTATGGAGCTCTAAATAATATTTAACGTAAAAATTTACCCCGACATAGGAAACTATCTATCAAGGGCTAAATACCATGTAAGAAAACTACCATTTGAACATTCCGCAATCCCATCGACCAAAGCTGATGCGCTGACATCCATCTCTTTGTCTCTCATGCAGTTTAATTTGAAATATTGGTGACTCGAAGAACATTTTCCCTTCTCGAGCACATTTGGTTTGAAAGCATAAAACAAAGGGCAATTCTCTTTGAGCAAACCCTAAAATATCAACAAAGCTTATCACAATAACACCTTATTTGGATCCAAGAGAAAATTTAAATAAAGGAAAGAATACATAATATGATGTTAGACAATTAGCATTTTTGTCACAATTCCCCAATTTTAGTTCAAAGGGAAACTAAGCATCTGGTTTTCTATCAATGAGTATATTTTAATCTGGTAAGATTCAGAATTGTAACAAGGTTGCCGCACTTCCTCATGTTAAATTGCATTTGAATAAAAAAACCATTGTTGCATTTCTGACTTCTCTCGTTCCATCCTTACACAATCTACAACCTAGCCAATACCATTATGGGAACACTAAAAGTTTATAGCAGCCTAAAGCCGCCAGTCAACTGATCATATTTTCCAAGGAAATTTATCAAAATCCAGCAATACTGTAAATTGCTAATTTGTGGCCATATAAATAAAGAATAACATGATTCATGCTTAATATTTACTAAATTTAACGATATAATAGCTCATAAATTCATTTAATAAATTGCTAAACGCAGTAGACACCATAAAAAAATATTACAATCACAACTTGGATCCTCCACACTATGGATGTTCAGATCTAGTATGTGGGAACTTTCACTTATATATATTGTGGGTTATCATGGCATTCTCGCATGGAAGAGATTTTTCATGATCTGTGACCAACTAGATTAACCAAGCAGCTTCAACCAACTCCCACATTCATTAGGCCAATGCAACAAAAGCACAGACATATTCACCAGCAAGAATGGTGCATTTAAATACCTAATGCTAGGTAGAAGTAAGAAGGTGCATCTAACAGTCGAGAATGCTAGTCAACCATAGCATGTTAGGTTCTGGTTACACTACAAAATCCACGGGCTGAAAAAAAAAGGTCTTCCCTTTCAAGTTTTGAGTCTCTTTCCTGTCCATTACTTAACAGAACCCTTATTCACGTTTTAACGAGTCTGTGAAAAAAGGAAAAACTAACCCAAACGCCTGAAATTTCTTCCTTTCTCTGTCAATATACTACACGTCCGAGAAACCCTTTAAGGCTTTAAGAAGCCAGTGAAGGTATAGTGAAGGGGGGAAAAAGCTAACAAATAGGTCTTGACACCAGGAAATGCTAATGATCGCATGTAAAAATAATCAGACACAGCTAATCCGAGCACATATCTGATAATTTACCTCAAAACTCCTAATATCATCACCGTCCCATAGAGTAAAAAAAAAAAAACTTCATTTCCGTGTCACAGCAATTAATGGATATTTGGAGCTTTCACTTGCTATAACGATAAACGTTTAGAATCAGGCGTAAGTGCACTTTCATGCCAAAAAACACTTACCCCACTGTCAATTGAGTTTGTTGAAATATACGAAAAGAGCGATCTGAGAGACAAAGGAGAAGCTGCCATCGTTAATTTTCAGCAATGACACAGACGAGGTTGAATAAAACGGGCAAACAAATACCTACAAAACGTCCAAAGATATTACAAGAATAAATATATATAGAGCCGTACGTGTTTGTGGTAGTGTCCGTTCTATGAAATTACTCAGCGTCCTTCCCTACACAACACACACACGCTCAAATCGAGCACTTCAGTTCACTATTGCAAATAAACCGGAATCTAGGTGGAGAAAGAACCTGGCTAGATACCCCCGTCAGATGTATCTCCGGGCGGTCTCGATGTGTAAAATTGGGTCGTACGGCGGCGCGTGTATTAGTGAGAAGGAGTCAGCTGCATTTTTTGAGTAAATAATCCTTTTTTAACGTCTGGCCCCTGTATTTGAGTTAATTCCTAATTTAGTCTCTCGATATATTTATGTGCTGAAGTTTTAAATATTGGTCTGAAAAACTCTTTAGTGAACGGACAGTCAACAAGTGACAGTTCTTGAAACACGTAAACCTTACCTATTTTATTCTACCATCAAATCTTTATTCTCATTCCGTTATTCAATGAAATTAGCTTTATCGGATGGGACTCCGACTCTAAAATCAAATTATAAATAGTTTCCAGTTTATTAATTAATAGAAACACGTTTATTTTGGTACCTTAAACATGACGAACGAATGAATGAATGAGGACTTTTGCATTGTTCGACTTTAATATCATGCACTCCACATATATAAATTTTATTACGTACGTCCAAATTTTAATTGTATAATATTAGCATTACATTAGTACATTTTAAAATAGAATAAACCAGTGGATTCGACTTTCAGCCATAATTTGAATCAAGTTCCAAACCGAATTTTAACTTAGATCCATCCAAATTCATGAGAGTTGATTTTTTTTTTTATATAAAAAATTTAAACTAAATATCATTCGGATATATTTGTAATTTCAATTCAAATATTCAAGCTTCACCATGAGAATTTTTTTAAAAAAAAGAGTTGATTTTTTTTATGCCATTTAAGTGAAACCCAGCCTACGTATAACAGAGTTACTGTACTATAATAATTGGTGTTTTTGCCCACACCATATTCATCATCTTTCCTTTCAAGCCAGGTTACTTTCCTCGCTTGTAATCCACCGCACAGATGCATTAAATACCCTTGTTTCCTTCCCAACTTCTGTCCTCTACTAACAATGCCATTTTCTACAGAACCTCCCAATCCATATCTGTTAGTTCCTGTCAGAGGTTGGTCGTCCAGGAAACAAGAAAAGTGACGAAGAAACCCAATCATTGTACTTCTCAGAAAAGGGAGATAGATCCACTTCATTTTCTCTTTTTTTTGTGGGTTTGATTTGTTTGTTGATTTTGGAACCTCTCGATAATCCTCATGGGGTGCTCTGCTTCTCGTTCTTGTAATTTCATCACTCAACAGCAAAATCCCACCTCAAATTCGTCATCTTCGTGTTCAAATTCACAGTTCCACTCCCCTTGTTACTCGTTTTCTGATCCTTCAACTACTCCGGTTTCAAGAACCATTTCCATTGCTGCCCCTCTAATACACCACCCGCCATCAAGGAAAGGGGACTCACACCACTTTGTTTCCCTCACTTCTACTACTTATGGTTACCTTGGGCTAACGGAGCCCCAAAACACTGGTTTTAGCGGGCAAGATTTAGCAAAATCGAAGGCCCAGATGAAAAAGATTCGAGATTTTGGTGAATCTGAGGACCTTTGTTCCCCAGACTCAGTTGTAAACACGTGGGAGCTCATGGAAGGGCTAGATGACGATGAGTTTAATTTCCAGATAGTGGACTCCCATAAAAGAGAGTTGGATGCGAGTGAGATGGTGAAGTCTTATGATTTTGTGGAGAATGAGGAATCTAAGCCTTTGTGGAAGCATTTGTCTGAGGAATCTTTGCTTGCAAAATTGGACTTCAACGTGGTGTCGAGTTACCGAAAGGCATTGGTGACTAAACAACATGGATATGAAAGGTTTAAAGACGTTTCAAGTCGACGCCAAAAGGTCGAGTCTTTGGAGTCAAATGATTCATGTTCTTTGGTGTCTGTTGGTGATGATTCTAGTCATTTGGTTGAAGCTGATGATCGGATTGTATTGTATTATACTAGTTTGAGGGGAATTAGGAAAACTTATGAGGATTGTTGCTCGGTACGAGTGATTCTTAGGAGTTTTAGAGTGTGTGTAGATGAGAGGGACATCTCAATGGATCAGTCATATAGGATGGAGTTGCAGGGCGCGTTGAAAGGGAAGACACCGAGTTTGCCACAAGTATTTATCAAGGGGAAGCACATTGGCAGTGTGGAGGAGATCAAGCTCCTTAATGAGACAGGGGAACTGGCCAATCTTTTGGAAGGTTTCCCTCTAATGGACTTGGGATTTGTATGCAAGAATTGTGGGGATGCAAGGTTTTTTCCGTGCAAGAATTGTAACGGGAGTCGTAAGGTTTATGAAGAAGAAGGGACATTGAGAAGGTGCACTGATTGCAACGAGAACGGATTGGTTCGGTGTTCTGGTTGTTGCCGTTGAGTAGATTGTATGTTGATCTCAATGCAAGTATAATGGTACTCTTACCTAATTGTGTAGGGTTTTTGTTTATATGTAATTTATTCAAATGCTTGGATTGTTCCAGTACTATGTCACCTAAATTTTATTAGCCCTTGGTGTAAATATGCTGGTTTTATATTGTAAACCTCATCCCCGATCCCAAATTCCTATGCAGTCAGTCGTTCAAGCTATACATCATCCGGCTCCCTTCTCTGTGGATGAAAATATAGCGGTGGAAATCAGACTTCTTTGCTTTAAGATTCAGCATTGCCCACGAACAGCGAGCGAATCAAGTCGTCCATATTTTGTCTTGAAGGTGTTTGTTTGCACTCTAGATTTTGGGGATGCAACCCTGTTGTAATAAAAGTTAATAATAATAATAGAACTGTATGTACTCAGGTTCCAATGGAATCGAATTATACAAAAACAAATAACCTGAATATTTTTTGAGAAAACAAATTGAACTAATTGAAATTTTCATCAAAATCAATAAGATCAACTTGTACTAAAAATTGGTTATTTTGGTACATAAACGAAACAAGTTTACTATGCGAATATTTGTGAATCCTTTTCTCTACGATCTTTGCCTTAGCTTGCTAGAATCTTAGCATAGGGCATGCATTTTCTGTGCTAATGAGTTCGAAAACTAAATTACATGATGATGTATAAACAATCTAATGTTATGTTGAACTAAAACCGAATATTTATCGATGACATGACAAAAAATATACGGTATCTCATGTAAATTAGGGGACAAGAAATATATAATCTTCGGCGGATTTTCGATAGATATGAAATGATGTCAAATTTAATACTCAACTGAAAATAGCTTGTTGTATATTATATATCATTTTACACGTCCTTACCGTACTAATAATCGTTTTTTTAATCCATCGATTGTATCTCATAAACAACTTATATTATTTCTTTTGTTTGAAGAAATACTTTTATAATATTTCTTTTCTAAGGGTTGGGTGACTTGGGTTCTTCCAACTTTTAGCTAGAAGGATGGAAAATAGCTTTTTTAAAAAATTTAAAATTATTTTATAATCTGATATGTATATATATTTTTTTGAATTATATTTTGTGTGTTGCATATAGTTTCATATGATTATTAATACATATAGCCATGCATGTAGCATTATAGTTTTCGTGGGGGAGGAAAATATAATTATAAATTTTTTGAGGGGGTTCGTATTTTTCTCTGATATTTTCCTGGCTTGTACGTTGTGAAACACATTCCAGAGTCTACCATAAGCGCTACCAAATGGCGGGTTCTTCAGCATCAAAGGATTTCTCAGTTGTCGTTTTAGCCTCGGATCTCGGCGTAGACGCCCGACCCTTTCTATCTCCACCGGAATCGGTGGAGGCCGAGGAGGAGAACTGGCACGACTGCCCTTCTCTTTTAACCCCATCCGATGATTTCTCTGACCTCGACGCCCTCCAATTCTTTCGTCTGGAAAGTGGCTCCGATAAATCCGGATACCCTATTTTACGCATTGTTGGAAAGTATTTTCCGGGTAATTTTTTCCTCTTACTTGTAAACGACTTATCTTTGTAATTTGCTACCTATTCTTGAAAGAACTTGATGTAAGAGTAACAGAAATGCTTGCTGTTTCTTTTTGTCTCTGTTAGCATGATAATATGGTTCATTATTTGGTTAAATTTACAATATTCTACCGGGCTCTCGGACAAAAAAAGTTTTTTTTTTTTTTTTGTGCTTTTGGGAAACTATGAATGAAATTATGTTAGTACTGGTTTTAAAGATGATACAATTGAAGTGGAGATTGCAATAGATAGTTTTCTTAAATTTTAAATATAATTTAGTTTTTTGAGATTATTAGCAGTTGGAGATAGTGTTTTCATACTTTTATAGAAAATTTAGCAGTCACATATACAAGGATGGTAGAGATTAAACTGGTATCAAAGTCTCCAATTCATTTACTTCTGATTTTGTTATTGCATCGCTTTTGTTAATAGTGCGGCTGAACATGTGATCATTGCTGGAGGTCGGAAATAGAATTATTTGTAGATTTGATAATGGTTTTTCTTAGTTGTAAAGATCGCTAATTTGTCTTGGAAGTGGGTTTTATATTTTAGTTCAAGGGTAATGTAGAGTTGAATTGACTTAGGTGTAAAACAAAACTCTGTTGTAGTACAATTGGAATGAGAAGATCATTGATAAGAAGACCACCCCCAAAAAAAAAAGAAAAAAAAAAGAAAAAGAAGTATTGATCTCGATTAAATCCCTTCCTATTTAATATTTCAGTTGGTAACTTGGTTTTGGCCTGTTTTTGCAGAACATGTTACGAAATATTTGTACCACTAAAATAAAAGACCTAAATTTCTAATTGTTAATTGATGGCTCTGTTTTGAGTCTTAGTCTTCTCATTGTAACGTATTTGTAGAATTGGACTAACGTTCAATTTTGTGCATAAAAAAGAATGTTGTGAGCTCATGGTTCACTGTTTGCATGTGAACTGTACATTAATTGTCTTTATATGCGTTCAGCTCTCGTGATCCCTGGAGAGAGGCTGAAGAAATATGTGTTTCACAAAATTTTAACTGAAATACCAGATGGGCCATTTTGCATTGTATACATCCATAGTACAGCGCAGAAGGATGACAATTCCCCTGGCATTACAATCCTAAGGTGGATCTATGAAGAACTACCCAATGATTATAAAGACAAACTTCAGGTTGTGTACTTTATTCATCCCGGGCTTCGGTCAAGACTTGTCTTTGCTACACTTGGGAGATTCCTTTTAAGCGGAGGGTTAGTTGTTTTTCTCATGTTTTTTCACGAGAAATATCAACATTGTGTACCGATATGTTATGTTCCTCGGTGAAAGTAAATTCTCTCATCAGCCACCCCTCCCATGGATTGAAAAGATAAATCAGTGTTTTGCATATACAAATTGCACGCCTTTGAATGGTGAGCATCCACTCATCGTGGCCAGTTGTTCAACCTAGCTATGGCTTTACATAAAAAGTTTTTGGCTATTTGTATCAAAACAATTGCTGTTTGTTCAGATGATTGCATCATCTTGTGTCATATTTATTGACCCTAAAAAAACTGACCAAATACTCAATTCTAACGCTTAGCAATTTCTTAATGGATCTTATCACAGATTATATGTCAAACTTGGCATGTAGCCCTTAATCGTTAAGAATGACTAACAAGAGAATAAACTGTAATTGCTGAAAATTGACGTGAGAAGTTTAATGTTTATGGTTGCATCTATGCAAGGATCCCTGATGTGTCTGGGATGTCCAAATTCTCCAATTGTGGCTTTTACATCTTCCATGCTGCTCTTCAGCTTTGAGTTTTCTCAATCATTCTATGTCTTCTGAATGTCTATTTTAATATCTATGTAACAAGTCCTTGGAATCTAAAATTGAGAATGGATAGTTTATGCTAACCTTTTCCCCTCTTGTTATAGTTTATATTGGAAAATCAAATACATCAGTAGGCTTCAATATCTCTGGCAAGATATAAAGAAGGGAGATGTAGAGATTCCAGAATTTGTTCAAGAGCATGACAACATTCTGGAGCACAGGCCCCTTACAGATTATGGGATTGAACCTGATCCCTTTCATTTGACCGAGGTACCTTCAACTGCCTATTCATTTGGAAGATATGAATCAGGATGGTCATCTCGAGAATACATGTCCTAGTTTGGTCATGGTTCACTGTACACAGTATAATGGTGTGGCGTGCTATAAGTAATGACCATTTGCACATATCCGCTGTAAGCAAATACTTCTCTCAGAGGGCTGTGATGGTGTTAAGTATAGATTATCTCATCTATAACGGCATCTTATGTGGTGTTTTTCTGGAACAAAATGGATTTCCTATGGGATTAGCTGCTTGAATCAGGATTCAGGTCTAAATCATGTTTTTCCTTTGACATTGCCTGTACTCTTAAGTAAATTCAGCATGACTGATAATTTTAATAGAATCAAGATAATGTTGTAAAGATACCATTTGTTGAAAATCATGTTCCAGGGTTATTCAGAATGAGAAGAAACTAAACTTGGTTTTTTAATTACGTAAATAATAGACTAACTCACCAGTAACATGTTTAAGTTGCGTTTATATAAACTGTAACTGCAGTTACTGTTCAGTGTCTTCTTTTGTGGCACGACGATTAAAACGTGGCTACCGGTTTATTTTTTAATTAAAAAGATTGAGTTGCATCTTTACTAACAACCATAACTCTTTATACATGATACACATCTGGAGTGAAAAGTTGATACCTGAATGAAAGTTTCGTTTTCAATTCACGTAAGTTGCAGGATCAATTATTGGAAGGAGATTGTTTTGTCTGTAAGCAGCATTTGCATAATTTATCTAATGTGATTGTTTACGTGGCATAATAATTAAGAGTAGTGTTTAGTTAGTTGTGAGGTTTAGAAAATTATAGTTGTAACAATAGTAACTTTTGGTACAATGATTTACACTTGGTCCAACATTTGCATGTTTTTTTTATCGGGGTTCATATGAGCTTTAATGAATGACATTTTTTGTCATTATGTGTACTGATAACATAATATATACTGGGAAACCAATGTCAAAAACTCTTCTACTAGTTTTTGATAAGTTGCAGCTGAGTGAGGAATGAGAATATATTGTCAAAAAAAGAGCTCTATGTAACGATATCTATAGCTAGGGAGTACCCAAGATATCTGTATACATAATTGCATGGCTCTAAAAACAAAATCACCAAACAAAGTAATACTGATAAGAGCATACTTCTGAAAGACAGCAGCGGCCAGGTGCAAAGTGAGTAAAACAACGTCGATTAATTTAACAGGTACTTATGTCCCTTATATCTCAATGTTCAATCAGAAGCATACTTCACACATCCAGCAGCAACATAACGCGAAGAGGCTGAACAAAAAGAGGAGGGTCACTCAGAGTTAGCCAGTGGCTTCAAGCACACGTTGCTTTTTGGTAAGGTTTGTTAGACTGAATATAGAAATGATTGAAATTTGCAATTGGATGTCTTATCAAAACTTCGACATATAATGGGAAGGATAATTTCTTTAAAGTAGTTTGATATGAATATGAGTTAAGGTCTTTACCATCCCTCGATGAATCCCTTGTCTCCTTTGGCTTTTGTTCGTGACCAGCACTTCATCTTCTTCTTACATGCTGGACGATTTTCCTCCGGATAACCTTCAGGCAAAAGTTTCAGTAATATCAGTTAATTTAACAGAAGTACTGTGCTTTTGTCTGTACGTGTGAGAGAGAGACCTGGAGGAGGAGGTTGTGTTGCTTGGTTCTGCATTTTGGTAGAGGAATAGACTAAGTTTCAATGTACGTGGGATTTTAAGAACACCGTATATATATAACATCTAAACTATGCGTAAAAATTCTACTTTTTAATTACATACTTATCTTATAAAATTAGAAAATAAAAGCCTTTGATCACACCAAACCTATTTCCTTTTTTTTTAATAATAAAATCCATCTTGAGATTTTCTTCAAGTAAATATGTTTTGACAATCTTAAATGACGGTACAAACCAAGTGTTTTTTTTATTTTTTTTAGATTATGAGGGAGATGGATGCCATAATTAAGGTGGTGTTGCATTTTGGTTGGTTCGATTGACGTTACACGGTCGATCTCAGGATGTACTGAATGATAATAACCATATCGAGTTAAATCATTCAGAAAGAAAAATTGAAAAGCTCAAGTTTGAAAGCATTTGTGCAAACTAGCAAGCTTTCCCACTTCATTTTATGGAAAAGTAAAGAATCCTTAAATCGTGTATATCATCGAATGGCAACAATTGGGGTCTCAAGATTTTAATTTTATATTGTCCAGATACGATTAGATTTCGCGGTCTCTTGGTCTAGTAGCATAATACTCTCCCGACTATGGAAGAGGCTAGAGGTTCGACCTCAGACAAGAAAAATCATCTCCCCAATTGTAATAATAATAATAATAATAATAATAATAATAAAAGAACGGAACTGTTAGATATATGTTAGAATTCGAGTTAATTGATTTTTAATTAAACAATAATAATTCAGAATATATGATATAATGATTTTTCAGTTGTTGGATTCCTTGCTTGGTGAAGATTGAAGAATAAAAGGCATCAGGTACTTCATCACAGCGCCAAAGTCAATAGAATAAATGGAAAGCACTTTTGATGGGAATTTTCTTTAGTTCAAAGAATATATTCTGAATTTCTATAAATAAATTTGTCTTGACAAAACACATTATTAAAAGAACGAGAGGTGTGAATGAATTTTCCGTGAAATATTTTTATAATTAACAATTCAACTCTTTCGAATGACACATTCTATCAAATATTATATCATGAGTTAATGATTTTTATTTCATCAAAATAAATTTAGAAATATTAATATATCCACATGCATGCATGTATGTATGTATGTATGTATGTATAAATGATATATATTAAAAACGAAATAAAATAAAATCAAGCAAGCCATGGTTTTACTTTTGAATAGCTCTTAGGATTTTACAAGAGAGAGGTGCTAGACTGACTGCTAGTGATATTTAGTTCTCTCATAAATATAAACATATTAAAATTGTGCATTATGGAAAACAACATTCCAAAATGATAGGTTACATAAATTAAACACAACATCTTTCACCAAGGGAAGAAAAACCATCTTGACAATTTTTTTAGAAAATATTACATGTTCAAATTCAAACTCTAATTTGCGCCGTACCAAACATTAACAATAGTTAGTATTTCAAGCTTCAATCAAACTCGAGCTACTTCAATGAATTGCAAGCTACAGATCAAATGTAAAATCATGAGAGATATTCTCTTCGGTCCTTTTGCACCCCTAGGCATGAGCTTCAAGGCATCATGCCATAAATATAAGATTTTACAGATACAGAAAAGAGTTATAAAGCAACAACACTTCACAGCATACTATTTCTCATTTGCCAATAACCAGTTGATGTCCAAGGAAAAAATTGTATCCTACATCTCAGTTCGACTGCGACAAAAAAACATATATGCACTCCTTCCGAGATTATGATGAAATGTTTATAAACCAATCGGAACTCAGTTAAGCATATACAGTTTCGTCGTTAAGCATGAGTAACCAAACAATTTAGAAGCACTCACAATTGCTGTCTTCTGACAGCTCCATTGGGATGTTTGACGGACTGTGATGGAAGAAAGTCCTATTTACCTCGTGATACAAGAAGTGCAAACCGATTAGTTTACATCTAGAAGCACTTGCAGAAATATGGCTTCCCATATTCATGCATCAAAGGATTGCCCAGAACTTCTTCCGGCAAAATAAGACTTGTTCCATTTTCTTCTCATCATTTTCCAGAGTATGCAGTTGAGTATCCCAAAGAAACTTTGGAGCAAGATCTGCGATCTTTGTCATAATACTTGCATCTTCACCTCTAATAATTGCATAACCCTGAACAGCAAGATTCATGAAACTCAAGATACTTGCTTACAAACTTAGTCGTAAAATTTGGCTACATTTCTCAACATTAAGGCTTCCTTATATGATTTATATAATTGGAAAGTGCAGAACATTAAATATAAGTCAAGATTACTGGTAAACAACTTTATCAAGAAAGCACGCATAAAAGTGATAATATCAGCAATACACACCTGAGGTCGCAACATACGATCCATCTCCAGCATTATGTCCTCGAGTAAGCAACCTTCTTCACGGTTCTTGTAATGAGATAGAAGATTGTTGGCATGTATCAGATCATATGAACGTGGGTATGTTGAGAATGGTTCGCACCTGTTGGTACCGAAGGAAATCTTGATATAGTATTACACTAATTGGCATGAACAACTTACAAGTTAAACTCTACAACATACCAGTCGTGGAAAGCACCAATTAAACCCCTGTCATAAATGGCAGATAAGGTATTGTTGGCGCTTATAGGAACTACATTCATAATCCAAACAGGCCATGTTTTCAAGGCAACTGCAAATCCACCGAGGAAAGCATTCATGTCCATGACGTTGCGTACATCTTTCTCTTCAGCATCCATCAATCTCCAGTAATGCCGAATTTGGTCCTGCCAGTAGATTGTATCTACCAAAAACTTTTCTCGATTGATACCTGCATCGAACACATCGACCGAGGTAGGCTAATTTTTTTTCCTTATTAAGCTCAAATTGGAACTGTGTTAGAAAATCAAAGTTATAATTATGCGAGAAAAGTTGAAACACGGCATTCAGAGGTGTCGATGAAGAGAATTTCAAAATTTTTCTTAGAATCTGTCATGATGTGATTGATATAATGTTTGAGAACTAATTATCACCGTTATTATAAATTATAATATCATCACGGCATATTTCAATCATGCATATTCCATTCCAAACTGGTTTTTTTACAAAGGTGAATGTACCTAGCTTGCTGAGGGTTCCAGAAAACTCTGAGAGACGCTGAGGCATAGGAGGGAGTTTCTGGGAAACACGTTCAGCTATACAGTTCCTCAATGGTGCTTTCCACGAGGGCTTTTCATCATCAAGGTGATTGCATACATTGATAATTTTTTGCTGCGCATTTTTCTGTATGCATGAGTTGTCCTCTGGCTTAATCCAGATTGCTGTCTGCACTTTCCGAGCAATGAGTTTCCAGCACATAGCAGAAGTCAGATTCATCACCTTATCCCAAATCAATGGATATTCTTTATCAGTTTTGTAAGCAGGAGGAGCTGAGTAGACAAAATATCCATTTGATCTCAATAGACGATCCACTTCTTTGATCAGAATGCCTTCTGCAATCATAAGTGAAAAGTGCTATGTATTATTCTACTTCAATATAGTTGGAGTATTCTCCTCAGATGAAAGTATATCCCGTAAGGCTTTAGCATACTAAACATAAATAACCTCAATAGGTAAGGTCTACGAACTCAAAATAGTGAAAATATGGCAGGAACTGTTTAAAATCGATACTTTCCAACAGAGACCTCTCAATAAATCTAAACGATACATACGAAAAGGCTTACCATTCTCATGCCAGTCAACACGACATCTGGAACAATGGACCATCTCAAAGGTGTTACTGGGATATGGTAACATTTTGGTGGACAAAGAAGAAATCATAGCACCAATTCCTCGTTCTAGAGCAAATTGAATTTGATTTTCATGACCATCTTTGGGAGCAAAAGACATAGTTTGAATGTTCAAGGGAAGAAGGTAAGCTGAGAAGCTAGCTACTCCACAACCAACATCTAAAATTTGAAACACACCAGCAGAAAGGAGGTTTCCATTGTCATTTGTAGTCATATTTCCCAATCTGAAAAAATAAAAGGATTATTGATTAATCAATACCTGAATAGCACAAGGGTAAACATCACAGTCTTCAGTGAGTTCTTGGGACTTAAAAGATGCCGATAAACCTATCTTTTAACAATCAAAATCTTCTAATTTGATCACTTGCAACAATTCACAGATGTAGCCGAAAATTCAAATACGTAAAAAAAATACCCTCGGTTCCATTCAAGAAAAAGAATGAACCTTCAGACCAATGTATGCACATATGTAGACACATAAATACCTATTTCTAGAGATACACACGTACAAACACATATACATATAAGTGTGCGAATATTACTCTGTGTGTGTGGACGTGTGTATCTATATAGAGTCAGAACAAGTTGAAATTAGAAGTACCTCTCAATGTATTCAGAAGCTCCATTCTTGAAATGAGTACCCCCGCCAGGAAACCACCACAATTGACCCTTCTCATGCACCCAATTTTGCCCTCCTTTCACCTCAGCAAGATGTGTATGATTCACATTGCTTCGCCAGACATAGTCCCTGCTAGAAGGCCACCTGATCGGTATCTTATAGTCAGCTGGTGGTGGCACCAAACAAAATAAGCGCCTTCTGAGTGGAGGGCAATGCCTCTCTAGCTCCTCCTTTCTGGAAAGATCTAACTTCGGCAGTAACTCTTTGATGTAAGAAATGTCGTGGCAAGGAATATACTCATCGTATTTTGAAGGACAAATGTTCATTCCTGTTACTGGAATCCTTAGCGGTACTGTACGGTATGTAAGACTAACTTTATTTGTAAACACGCCTGCAAGTATCAAATTGCAGAAACACTCAGAAATACATACATTTGAAGCATTAGTTGGTCACGAGAATACAGGTTGAATATTAAGTATAGGGAAAGTACATATATTTTTTAAACATTACAAGTTAAATTTGATATTTTCCCCTCAATTTTGGGTTGACTAGCTGGATCACATGATTGGTAGATCAAAGCTCGAACTCAAAAACTCAACCGGGCTCGATTTGTTGGAGACCAATAAATCAGAAATACCATATATCACATACAATTTTCAACATTTCTCCCATTAATTATGTCAGTCCAAGGCGCTACGAATGATGGAGCAAGCCACCAAGCTCTACAAAGTCGAATTTCAGATACCACATAGTGAGCTTAATCTCACGCCGGTTAAGAATCCAAGAATCCATTTTCTAACAAATAGAAACTCTGCTGTTATATCAAATAACTAGGAGTAATTAGTTAATTCATCAATATCAAATACTAATGCACTACCAGAGTTAACCGTATCATTGGAGATGAACACAGACGCTTCGTTCTGTTGCACGGCTGGCTGTTCAAATGGTACATAGGGAGACGAGGAGCTGTTTCCGAAGAGTGTCCCGACGTAGAAAGAAGCAGCCATTGTTAAAAGGATAAGCATTATGCGCTGACCCGTCTTCCAATCAAAGGCTCCCACGTTGAAAAATCCCACCATTTTTCCTACCTCGATAATCACTCCGGCATCGATATGTGGGCGCTAATCAGTTGAAGAGGGCTTGAATTCGAATGACATTGTTGTACGGAGGCAGATCGAGAGATCTCACACAAACCCAACCCAAGGTGCGTGAAATGCGTGAGACAGAGGAGGAGGAGGAGTACTGGCAATCTTGGCGGAGAAAGCTATGGCGTCGGTGGATCCATTGGAAGGAACCAGAGAGATGCTGCTGCACAGAAGAGGCATAAAAAGACGAAATTTAAATCACATAAATTATTTGTTTGTCTATAAAAAAAATTAAATTTAGACTTACAAAATGAAAATCAAGTTTCTTATATTCGTCAAAAATGTACAAAATATGAAAAAGTTAAGAGAAAATCCAAAATAATATCAGGGTTTTAATAAATATAACAAAACTCCATGCAAAATTTTCTCTGTTTCAAATCAATATTGGCTAAGTAGTTTTTAAATATTAACACAAGAGTCAAACAACAAACATTATATATTCTCTGCAATTAATGATAATCATCATGCAGACTAATCTACGGAACGGATCCCAAAGCAAGGTATTAATGCATCAACTCCTAGTATACTTTGATGGATCCATTTGTGTGTGTGTATATATATATATATATATTATTAATAACTTATTTATTTTTAATTTATTAAATAATGAATATCCGTCATAATAAGAAATAATTTTAATTATTTATTAGATTTTAGCATTTTTATTGTATAATTAATAAAATTCAAAAATAATTTAATTTTAAACTAATATAAACCGAATTGGGTCCCTCAGATTTCAAGTCCGAGACTAGAGGGGTCCAATTTGAGTTTGACAAAATCTGTCCAGACCTAGCCAATTCGAGGGAGATTTAGATGATTAAACGGGTCTATAAGTAGGGTGGAACGAGCCCAATGATTGAGTAAACCCATCTCGAACCTGTCCTCGTCCACTGTTATACTAGTTATTTTGCACAGCGTGTATAAAGTTTTTTTTATTATTGATTGGCTAAAGTGAAATTAGACTAAATTATGAAGGGATTAAATTGATATTTGAATTGTTAAAATAAAAAAATAAAAATAAAAGTGTGTTGAAATTTAAAAAAAAAAAACAAAAATTAATATTAGTATCTTATAAGGTTAAAGTTGGAAGAAAAAATTGGTTTGTCCTAGGTGGTTACTATCATGTCCTCAACTTTAATAAAATAGAATAGATATTATTAATAATTCATATATATTTTTATTATATTAATAACAAATATTCTAATCAATAATTTTAGTTCATAATTTTATATAATTGAGTAAATTGTATTATATTATGATATGTTTATATGAAAATATGTAATTATGATTTTTTATGATTTGAATATAAATTAATAGATTTTAAATTATTATAATTTTTTTTAAAAAAATTAAAAATTATATAGCGGAGGCAATCCAAATTGGACCCATTGGTTTTTGAGCGGACGTGACTGGTCTAGAAATGAGATGAGACAGATCTCGAATTTGGTCAAATCGTTCCAGACCTATCTTATTGTCATTTTTCAACACGAGTTTTCTAAATAACACAATCAAAAATAAATAAATAAATTTAACGACCAAACAATTAGAATAAAATTTAACATATAAAAGATCAAGAAAATCGAACCAAGTATATTCGCATCTTCCCCTCCCCCATTGTAATTTTTTTAAAAAAAATTGAATGGAAGAGAAAAAAAAGAGAGAAATTCGATACCCTAAAAAGAAAGAGTGAAACAAAAAGTTCAAAAATATAAAATATAAATAATTATAATTTTTCAAAAAAAATTACAAATAACCTTTAGAGGAGTGCTCAGGTGAGAAAAGACTTAAAAAAAATTAAAAAACAATTTAATTTACCTAATTAAAAATTATTTTTTACAATTTTATTATTTGTTAGTGTTTTTTTTATTTTTGAAACCGAAGCGAAAATGGAAATTTCCATAAAAACAAATTGGAATGAACCAAAAATGGTGTAAACCAAAACGTAAATTCGAAATTTATTGTTACAATTGATTATTTGGATTTTCATAAAAACTCATGAAATATCACAATTTAATTTTGTGATACCAATTTTTTTTATCATTCTCAGTTATTTTTTTTTACTGTAAGCACAGCCATTTGGTTTGGATAAACAGTAGATGCGCGTTCGAAAAATCCTGTCTAGAAGGATTCTTGATTATTAGAATCATGTAGTTCTAGATTTCACATCTGAAATGCCGTGGAATCTAACCCATTCCGGCATCGTACATTTCAGTTTGTTTCACCCTGGGCGCCCACTTCATGTAAAAAAAAAAAAAATTGACTCGAAAAAATCCGAAGCAGTTGGATCGACTATTGCGGACATTGCCAGCAGGGGTAGGGTCGAGTAAACGGTAGATTTCAACCCGAAGACTCCCTTTTTCCTTACTTTATGCCAGACAAATGATTATGATTCCAGTGGACGTACCGTTTGGTGGATAAGTGGTTTTAACTGTCCACTATATCCCGTGAGAATGACTAATTCTTGCTTGGCATTTTTCAGATTTTTTTGCAGATCTGCATTTTGTTGAAAAATATGATGAAAACCTAGTGTGCCAGCTAGCTTTTACGGACCTTATGTCATCATGCAGAAATTCCAGATCATTTTCCACGGGAATTCGATCCCCAAGGAGAAGCAGATGCGGTATTTATCGGTGCCGGCGTGGTGGCAAAAGCGGTGGCGCGTGAGCTTGCCATGAGACACGGCAGAGAAGTTGTAGTGATAGAGTCCGCTCCCACTTTTGGGACATGTACAAGCTCTCGGAACAGTGAAGTTGTTCACTCTGGGATTTACTATCCTCGAAATTCACTAAAGGTTCTTGCATTCTTGAATACCGTTGAATTGTTTGCAGAAGACAACTGCTTGTAAAGAGCATGAAATTCCCCATCTGCGAATTGGCAAGCTTATTGTTGCTACCGGCTTGTCAGGAATTCCCAAGATGAACTTGTTGATGACTCGAGGAGTTGAAATGGAGTCCAAGGGCTAAGGATGATGGAAGGTCAAAAGGCTACAACAATGAAACCAGAATTACAGTGTGTGAAAGCCTTATCATCACCCATTTCTGGTTAGTTTATAGCCATTCGTTTATGCTATAATTATTGGTATGCATCTTATCTTGTATTATTCATTTAACTGGGTCTCACACAGATAAAAAACCTTATCATCGTTAGATATATTATGTCTATTTAGGGGAGAAGCTGAAACCCATTGCGCAATCTTCACATTCGCGAGAGCAAGTCCCTTAAAAGCTGGGACAAAAAATCTAGTCCAAAGACGGATCTCATTCTCATTCCCAAGCTTGTCGTGAACTGTGCTGGCCTTAGTGCCTTGGCTCTTTGTAAGAGAATGCAAGGCATAAACGAAGGAACCACTACCAGACCCTACTTTGCTCGTGGTTGCTATTTCACACTAGTAAACATTAAAACTTCCCAGTTTCAACATCTGATCTGTCCCATCCCAGACGATGGTGGCCTTGTGTGCATGTTATAATTGCAAGCATTCTTGACTTAATATTGTTCATTGTTAAGTATTTACTATATCTAAATAAAGCCTAAAGACAGAGAAGGAAAGAAAATGTATTTTATGTTTTATGTTAGACTTTTGAATTCGGGCAATTTTGCACGTGGACCCATAAAAGACACAAATACTACAAAATGAATTGTCTGGGGGTGTTAATTAGCATCTTATACATAACACAGGTTCCACATGCAACACCTTTGAAAAGGTTCGGTTGAACATCTGATAAATACTTCCATGATAAAAAATTAGAGTAGCACAGATAAAGGGCCCATAAAATAGTCATTTTTTTGTTGCATTCCAGTAAATAATATTACTTTTGATCATTTTTGAGTTGATGGCCGGGAATCCTACATAAGTATTCACCCGTGTTGGCTGCAGGGAGAGGAGATTCATCGTATACCAGGCCTCATTAACCTTCTTGGTATGGAATCACCTGGGCTCACTTCAAGTATGGCCATTGCAGACCATATTGCTGCCACTTTATCAAAATAAATCTTTTCTCTCACACGGAGGAGACAACCGACAGTTTGAGAGGCGTTTGCGTAGGACCGAAATGAGGTATATCCAATCACACCCTTTTCACCAATGTTGCTTCTAAATTGAACGTATGGAGATTTTGGATTTTCTTGTAAGGAAAATGGCATCAAAGTTGAAATTATCATGACATCGATGAATATTTTTTCGATTTACTTGTGAGCTAGAAGTAGAAGATAAAGATGATTATTTCTTATCATAGTCATCGGACATCAAAACCGGTGTTTGGAATCTAATGTGAGCCGGGTATAGCTTGTTTATTTGAAAATTATAATTTGTCATGTCCACATAGTATTGGAGGACGAAGTGGATAACCAACCGGAGGAGCGGATGCCACATTTCATATCAGAGTCGTGATTATGTATTTGATTTCTACACGTCAGCGACGATGCAATTCCTTAATATTCAGACACTCGACATGCCAACTACGCGATGGGCATCATGTCGTAACTTTTATACCATAATTCATTCGCACGTCTTTCAACTCCATCAATATTTCAAGCACGTTAGACGCAACAGGCCACGTTTTTTTGTAAAGATAAGTTCAACGAACCTTAGTGCAACATTCTTTTTGAACTTTTAGCATTCAAAATAATGCATCGAAATTTAAGAACGAAGTTTTGTACTTGTCCGTAGAAGCTAAAGTCTCTTTGAAACTTCGACGAAATTACACTATATTGCGCAAGTCCGCCGTCCCATAACTTTGGTGCAAGTCAGAGTAAAAATACGTGAACCATTAATACATAAAGTAATGCCATGCCGCCACCACGCGGAGACCGAGACCCTTCGAACTCCAGTTGGGCAATCTAAAGAAAGACATTCTATCTGAGCGAAATATAAAATCGTTTGAAATTCAACTATAACAAAATTTTCAAATTAATTTTAATATCTTATTTTACTAAATAATATTAATTTATAGTAATGTAATATAATTATAGTTATGAAACATAAAAACGACAGATTTATTTCCAATATCTTATTTTATTAAAAAAATATGTGATTATAGTAATAAAATATTGAAACTAAAAACGTACGATACATTGAACATTAAAAATCCTTAATGCAATTGATTGTTTATTATCTTCTAGTTAAATACATGTGATTTGTTCACAATTTACGTTTGCAAACTAACTAATCAATTTTGTGAAATAGATCTTCAACTCGATCGACTCATAAAAAATTTTATATGAAAAGTATTATTTTTCATTGGAGTTATGGATTAAGTTGACATGTCTCGTAAATAAAAAGATTTATGAAATTGTCTCATACATAACTTAATATAATTGATGACAAATTTAATCTATTTGATGACCTTTTTTATAACTATATCTTATATTTACTGTTTTGTAAAATTTGATTCTATTAAAGTAACTATTTTGACATGACATCATCCCAAAAAAATTTGGATTTTATCCCGACTTTTATTTAAATAAATTTTTTATATACTTTTTAACGCATTTAACATATCTTATCCATCTCTATTTATATTTCTCTCAAAAAATTTCTTATATTTGACAAATTAGTTTTCAATGTATTTTTATCATCGTTTAAAACAATTACATTTTAAAAAAATATTTTAAAACTAAACATATATTGTACATAAACAAATAAACATATATTATATATGCAATGTGTGACATATCCATGGTATAAATATATTATGAAAGACCAATACTAATGGGTAATATTTTATGATACGATATCATGAATTTGAGTAGACTTTTTTTGAGACAGTCTCACGAATCTTTATATATGAGACGGGTCAATTCTACCGATATTCACAATAAAAAGTAATATTCTTAGTATAAAAAGTAATATTTTTTTCATGGATGATCCAAATAAGAGATTTGTCTCACAAAATACGACCCGTGAGACCGTTTCACACAAGATTGTGCCTACAAATTTTTATTCATACAATTAAAAAATGTAGTTAGATGTTTGGGACAATATATATGATCAAAAATAGTAACTCATATGAGAAAAAACTCCGCACATGGTTCCGAGATCTTTTATGAACAAGAGAGACCGTAAGTAATCTAGTGTTGTGGTTTTTCATCATCAAAATATGGTTTTTTTTATGTTCATTTTATTTGTATTTTTTAGAAAAAATAAAACAAAAAATAATGTTCTTAATATACAAAATATATTTTTTAATTGATAGAACATCTATCAATTGTTTTTATAAGAATGTCTGAAATTTTTTTTAATAGATATCTTATGAAACGATCTCACGAATTTTTATCTGTGAGATGAGTCAATCTTATCGATATTCACAATAAAAAACAATATTTTTAGCATAAAAAATAATATTTTTTCATACATAACCCAAATAAATAAAAGATCTGTCTCACAAATACGACTCGTGATATCATCTTACACAAGTTTTTGCTTTTTTTTAATCAACTATTTCAAGAACTAATCCTTTAATTCCAATTCCAACAAACCAAAAATTTCCAATAATAAAAATAAAATACTTTGAATTTTCATGATCATCGAAACAAGCAAACAATAAGTTGGTCCTTTCCATTTTGCTAATTTTTTTGACAAAACGAAGAAAAATTGAGTTCATCTTTGCTGCTCCATCATACGGCTGAAATCCTCGAAGCACACAAATCCGTCCCCATTCCGGTCCACATCTGCGATCATTCGCCGGCAGTCCTCCACCGTGCACCGCGCGTCGCCGATTATTTCGAAGACCTTGTAAAGCTCCTCCGCCGATATCTTCCCATTCCCATCGGAGTCGAAGAAGGCGAATACCTCCCTCAGCTCCCAGTCGCAAGCCGGCTTCGCAAAAGCCGAGCCGATGGCGTAGAACTCCTCCAGAGAGATGCACCCGTCCCCATCTCTATCCACCTCGCTCAGCATCATGTTCAGCTCCTCGTCGCTCGGTGGCTCGGCCCCCAGACGGCTGAGCAAGGCCTCCAGCTGCTCCTTCCTGACCTTCCCTTCGCGGCCTCTGTCCATCATCTCGAACGCCTGTTTGAGCTCAAAGAAAACATCAGGTTCGCTGGATCGGATATCCGAGGACGATGATGGGATAACGCTAGTCGGTGTGGATAACCCTTGGGGCTTCTTGAATGATCCATCGTCGGAGCACGACGAAGACGTCGTATGAGATCCGAAGGATGACGGGTCCGTTTCGGATCTGGAAACGGAGCGAGATTGCTTGCGTTTCTTAAAAATCTTGGTGGGGATGATCCTGGCGAGTTTCATGGCGGAAACTGGAACAGGAGACAACAAAAGTCGCACGGCGTTGTGATTTGGAGAAAGGAAGAGGAAAATGCAGGGTTTAAATGCATGGGGAAGCAAGAGTGAGTGAGCTTCCACGAAATTTCCTAGAGAGAGATGAAAAAGGCGGGCAGTTGAGATAGTCTCGTTTCCTCATAAAAATAGTTTATTGTTAAGCAGGTTTGAATTTTATTCCATATTTTTAAAAAATAATAATTAATTTTGATTGTGTTAATTTTAAATATTTTTATCAAAATATTGTTTCGAAAAACATGCAATCAATTTATCCTATCTTTTCCAAATTTAATTTGTAATTTTTTAACATTTAAACATTTTTGATTACGTCTCTGGTAAGACGGTCTCACGAATCTTTATCTGTGAGACATGTCAACCCTATCGATATTCACAATAAAAAGTAATAATCTTGGCATAAAAAGTACTATTTTTCATTGATGACCCAAATAAGATATATTTCATCAGATAAATTTGTACCAACATTTTTTTCAAGCGTATTCTAATTTAGTTGAACAAGTGTGCATTATTTATATTTGTGTAACGTTGTGTGCATTAAAAGGTGAATTTTAAAATGTTATATCTATCTATATCGGATATAATTTATATTTTATACACTGAAGACAAACTTTGTCGACATGATCATCAATAAATTATCACATCATCCAATTTCACCGTATTTTCGACAATAGACATGAGTGGTATATGTTTGAAAGCTGAATGAGACCCCATACTTTATCATTTTTCGAATTATTGAAAATAATTATCGGTTTGTTCGTTTTTCTTCAATAAATAGGTATAAATATTATATCTGCCAAGTGTCAATAAATGAAATATACACGATATCTATTCCTATTGAGTTTCTAGGGTTGAAAGGACTAAAAAATTACATTTCACTTTACTTTTTATATAGGACACATTAAATGAATAAAAAAAATATTAATGATATATGTAATTATCAAAATGGTATACGCTGATAAAATACTTAATTTTGAAATATCAAAAACACGATTATATAAGAAATCAAATATTTGACAATAATGTCGAGAAAATTTAGAGAAATGTGTGTAGAAAATTACAACTCATTAACTATACGCATAAAGAGAGAGATAAAAATGATTGCAAAATCTTAAAAAATCATATCATAATACAATTTTAAAAAAAAGGGTGTGGTGTAATTAGATCACATGAGTAAAAATTGAATAAGTTTTGATGAAATGTGAAGGATAACAGGTCGGGGTGATATTATCCTAAATGATCATGAATCTAAAAGTAGTTTATATAATAATATTAATAATGATATCACTAACGTGGCAAATTGTGAATTATCAAATTTCAAGATTAGGATAGAACGAGACTTAGAACACGTTTCGTCAAAGAAGTTCATGTGTTAAAATCAATATTTTTTTAAAAAAAAATTACTTTCTTAAAAAATATAATAACCATTTTAAAAAAATACTTTTTAATATTTATCAAAACCTCAAAATCACTTCTTTTTTTTAAAATAATTTTTTTTAAAGCTATCCAAACTCACTGCTAAGACAAATTTCAGAAATAAATCAGAAAGGCCCGTGATTCTATTTTTCAATCTTTTATTGACAAAAATTTGTGTGAGACGATCTCACGGGTCGTATTTTGTGAGACAGATTTCTTATTTGGGTCATCCATGAAAAAATATTACTCTTTATGCTAAGAGTATTATTTTTTATTGTGAATATCGGTAGGGTTGATCCGTCTTACAAATAAAGATTCGTGAGACCGTATCACAAGAGACCTACTCTATTTTAGATGAAATTATAATAAAATATATTTTCTTGTATTCTCGAATAAAACCAGTGAATGTCGTGTCGTGCTAGTTGGCTAATCTAGGCCATCCTATCTATCTACACCACTCGTGTCGTATGATTTTGTAACTTCCATTGTCATTCTCCTTATTGGATCTTTATATTCATATTCAGTTGTCGTTGCCTACATTATTGATGTTCAGTGTCGACAACTTTCATCGAAATTTCCTCGGCTTTTCATCAGGGACAAGCAAGTCATTGTCAAAGCATGGTCTCCTTGCTTATCTTAAATCAACAAAAACGAGGCAGTATTCGGTAATCTTTCTGGTTATTTTGGTTTCCTGTTTTCTTAAAATTGTTGAATACATAGAACGTCTAGCGTAGAAAGTAATTTATATTTTCAAGATGCCCACCTCAATTATTAATCTTTAACACAGGAGTCTTCAAACATGAACTGTAAGTTGCCACAAGATATTTCATTGAGACCAGTTGACCGATCACTTTCAACTTATCTAACACCGATGTTTCGTGTTTTGGATTAAGTCTCGTATCCAAAATCTAATCATAACAAACTTCATCCCAATAGGAATACAATATATAACTTATTTCTGATCGGGGAGTAGTAACCGTATGGACCAAATCGTGTACCACAAATTTCTACATGGTATACAACAATTACAGAGGCCGGAGGGTATGTTATGCAACCTCAACCATCCGTAACATACTTGTCACATATACTGTCACTAGAATTACTATCATTCCGGATTTGACTCGAATCGACATCATCTACATATATGTTGTCGTCTCTAGCATCGTCCTCCTTTTCAGAAACCGAGCTAACATCCATTTCCTTTTCCAGAGAGTGGAGTTGCACACACTCCGCGACTGAATCATGTGGCGAGCTATTATGGTCTGAATCATGACTACTCCTATTTGATGGAGTCAAGACTTCCTTTCTCACGACATTGAACACTATACCATTGTGAATTCCTTCAGGCTGCAAAAAATCTCCTTCGGCCACCATAATGCTTGAACTGGTGCCAGGAAGATCTCGGTTATTCAAGTCTATCTGATCAAATTCGGTGTCGGATGTTCTACCCGGTGTTGAAATTATATTCGTGCATTTATGGGTTTGATCTCTTTCCTGAATCTGGACTCGAAGGTTGTTTCTGGTCATCATTGAATCAGTCTCAAGATTCTGTACAAAGTCGAAAAACTTGTCCGCCGAGGTTGTTCTCATCAAGGGACCGCCAGATCGTGTCCAAGTGTTGGGATCAACGCTCTCAGATTCACTGTCACTTCCATCATGAGTGCAATGGTGTGTACCTAAGTTTCTGCCTGTACCAACTACTTGGTGAAAAGACGAATCGACATCTGCAAGGAGGTCATCTTCCAGGGATCCCGTTGAATTTTCTCGAGCAATGACATTCCAAGAAGGGATTCTTTTGGATGCGTTGAATCGGACTGTGCTGGCTAGACCATGAGAAGCGGCAGCTGCTCTTTCAGCACTTCTCTTCAACCTTCGCATATGGTTAAGTATGGCAACGCACTCATCAAGAGCAAGCTCGATCCCACAGTTGGCTTCTAAAATCCCTTGTGGATTTCGAGGATGAAACCATGAGATAACTGGTGCCAAATAATCCCTCAAAATTTTCTCAGCTTTGTGAAAGCACATTAACAACATTCGAAATATATGGTGCCTAAAATGTGATATGGACTTACAAATGATGATTCTGAAAGCAATCATTCGACCAAATAGAGTCGAAGGTCCGATCGATAATGGATCAACACTTGCTTCATTACTTATATCCATGATGTAAAGTGAGTGTCAAATTTTAGTGTAAACTATATTTTGCGAACTTCAAGATTGGATTAACAATTTCGTAGCTAATAGTAGAGTTATGCACAAAGCACTTGCTCTTTTCTCAAGAGGAAAAATAAAAGTGATCTGTGGATAACGACAAGTCATAAAAACCATTCCACACAGAGAAATCTCGATGTGCAACAGAAAAACGAGGAATAAAAAAAAATCAACAGCTTAAAGTTATGAAACAAGCTGAAGAAAGAAATATCAAAACCTCCAAATTTCAAATCTTGCCCCACAACCATTGGGAAGAAAACCCACGAGTCGAAAGAATAAACTACAAATACTTCACCCCAAATAAACCAAACCCAAGTCCACCAACTCTCGCAAATCCCCTATGAGAAAAAAACAATTTCCGGAACACGATCATCCTTTGTTCCCGAGAAAGGTAAACATGAAACGGAAAGCCGAAGAATGAACAACGAATTAAATGCGTGCGGGCGAAGCCAACGTAGAAGGTGGAACAACAAATGTTAATTCAATTCAAAGAAAGCATCGGTATTTACAAAATCTGAGCAGATAAGATCAAATCACGAAATCGTTTTGCTGTTACAAGTGACGCCTGGTGCAATCAGGCATAGTATTTGCAGAATCGAAGATTAAATATACACACAAAAAGAAGAACACGACTTCCTTATTGGGTTGATGATCGTTTCTTTGACGGTTTATCTTCACCGCTGCCATTTTGCTTCTTGTGATTACATGCCTTCGACAATATAATATGCTTCAATTCCATGCTACCTGTAAGACAGAAAGAGGTTGGATGCTCTCTAGAAAATTTATATATTACTTCATAATAGTTTTGGTACACACATAATTATTTGTTAATTTGGTTTCAGTTTCAGTTTCCTCGTTTAATCTCAAAATTAAAAACCCTTTTTCTTACATACACGTAGTCACAGCTTTTTGATTTGTAACGAATAAACTTCGACATTAATATAATAATCTATAAATCACGTTAATTATATAAGATTGAACTTCTGATAATTGACAAAACACTCATATATTTCATTCGTTTGAACACTCATTTGAAATTAAAAACACTATCATCGACCATCATTCATCTTATCTCAAAATTATTATTTTTTTAAAAAAAAGCCTTTCTTGAACTATTATACAATTGTTTTCTTAGATGAAATACTTTTATTTCAGATTTTAGTGCAAAATTTTGTTGTCTGCTATAACGTCATTTTCAAAAGGTGGTATATTAAGTTGCTATTGTTGGCATTAAAAAAACGTGGGGTTTCTAGAAGTTAGTTTTTTGAAACCAATGTCTAAATTATCTCTCCTTTTTTTAAGATGAAATTATATCTATTTAATGTCATTTGATTAGCAAAGTTCTGATACTATAATAACAAAAAGAATTTAGATTGCATTTTTGCAAACGTGCAGGTTAAAAGTATGAATAATGATAAAAAATACAATACAACGATATTTACAACAATTATATCATGAAATTTTGCTATTATGTAGTGAAAGTTTGATATTATATCATTAGATTTTGTATTTAATGTATAATGAGATTTGATAAATTAATTTTTTATTGAATTTTTATGATATAAAAATTATTATAAAAATTTGATTATATATATCATCCGATATGATATTTAGTAACATATTCTCGAAAAATATATTTTTGGGAACCGTGAAATGAATTATTTTGTGTTTGAGTCAACTTTTATATATATGATAACTAGTATTTAACCCGTGCGATGCACGTCATGATATAATTAAAAATTAGTGAAAAATGAATAGATATTTAAATTGAAAAAATAATATAATTATAAAAAATAAAATAAAAACTATTTTTTCGCTTATTATATAAAAATTCTTAAATAAAACGCATGTCGATTAATTTTTTTGGCTAATAATCACTCTCATATATCAAAATTTTAGATTGTGTTAGCCTAAAACAATGACATGATGTTTATCGTGTTTAGTGTATTCATGTAGGCCACCAACTTTAATACATATTTAATTCTTTAATTTTCGAAAAGTTATATATTATTATTTTTTAACATGTGATAAAAAATATTTTTAAATCACATTCGATAAAATTAATGAGAAATAATTTTTTAAAAAATTCAGTAATTTTGTCTAAATCCACATTCACAAACAATTTTGTGACATGACACGTGTTTGACACACTTGAATGATAACAATAATTGTTTCATCAATATCATTATCCAAATTGGCTCTGATTTTATTTACAAAATCTCTTCATAATATACACAACAGCATATTATTCTGAAAGAAAAATGAAACATGTGATCCTAAATAAATTATCCATAAATCAGAAAAGTTATTTAATTCACATTTATTATGTATTCCAAAACAATATCAATAATTTTTATAATGTGTCTTCTAATAGATGCTTACTTTCTTTATAATTGGTTTAATCATTTCTATTACGGGAAATTTTATATTATCATGCATCCGTGAACTTTGTAATATAGAAGAAAATTATCACATTAATAATACGTAATAATTAAAATTTTGTACAAATAGATGAATAATATTTTTTACTTTTCGATCATGGAAGACATATTTCAAACTTAATGTCTCGTTGTTCTCGTTGTTTCCATATGTAGGTAGTTCATAATAACGAACAAATCTAAATTTAAACGAACATTACATCTTGAAAGGATTCAACTCATATATGGTGCTGAAAAGATGAGTAATTTCAGAATTTAATTTTGGAGTAGATAAATTTAGTAAGATAAATAGAGTAAAATTGACTTCTAATATAATATGCAATATTGCATTATTTATAATTTAAAATTCAAATAAGACATTTCAATGGACAAAAATTATACATTGTATGCTTTTGACAAAATTATATCATACTTTTAACTCTTTTAAATTATAGAAATATGGAATTGCATGCATTGAGTGTCAAAACATTTCTAATTATTGAGTGTAATATACATGTTTATTGAGAGTAATTTAATATTTATTTGAAACTCTTTTGAATATATCTCTTTTAATTTTTTTTTTGTGATCTCTCTTATTTGAATTTTTAAGAAGACAATTCAAGATATATAATATACATATAGTTTTGGAAGAAAACTACAACGCATTAATTTTTTCAAATTAAAGTAATTTCGAAATAATATGTATTTGAGATAAAAAAAAATTATGATTATTAAATGGTAAATTAATGTTCATTGGAAAACCTTGTTGTATTGATAACTTTTACACTCAACCAATTTTATTTTTAGAAAAATTAAATAAACTAATAAAATATTGTATTTTTTTTAGCAAGTAATTTGGCCATGAAATTACTTAAAATAGAAAAATTTATTTTTGAATGATTTATCTCATGAGTGATACTGAACCTTATAATCATGTGTATTTTAAATTTATTTATACATTTTTTAATTAAATTGATTGATATAATCAATGCAAAATTTTTAATATAGTTTATGTTTTTAATAGAGTTTAGTTTTAATTTAAGTAAAAAAAATAAAAAATATATAATACATAAATTACATTTGAATTAAAAATTAATTGAATTCAAAATTGAATTAAATGAATTGATGTAATCAATGCAAACAATAATTGAAGGAATCATTTATTGCAGTACACATGTATCAATATTCATGTAAATCTTTCTATTTTTAGAAATAACATTTTGACGGAAAATTATTATTTTTAGCAAAAACTCTGCTTTTATATATATATAGATAATATGTGGTGTGTGTTTTGTTCTGTCCACGTTGCTCTTTTTGGTTATTTTATTGTAATTTATATGTTGCTCGTTCATTATTTTTCGATCATATGTTTTATTTCAAATAATACTCGATGCATGTGTTGTTTATTTATATATTTTTATTTTTTTAAAAAATTTAATTAAATTTTTTAACTAGTTAGTTTTTTAATATAAAATAAGTTAATATTTTAATTATAAGCATTTATAAGAATATATTTTAAAAAGTATTAAAATGCATAAAATTAAGTTGGTTTTTAATAAAAAGACGTACAATGACACCAAATTGCTTGTCTGATTTAGACCCAAGTTTAACATATAATATAAGATAAACGTTTTATATCTTAGATTTCATCATAAAACTTTCCAGTTAGCGATTCTCAATTTATCATGTTTATGTAATTCATTTAATTTTATTAACGAGCTCGATCGCAAATGATGATACTCGATCTTAATATATCCTCGATATTTTAATCTCACGAATCTTTATCTATGAGACGGGTCAACCCTACCGATATTCATAATAAATATTTTTAGCATAAAAAATAATATTTTTTCATGGATGACCCAAATAAAGACCCATATCACAAAATATGATCCGTGAGATCGTTTCACACAAGTTTTTGTCTTCTTAATTTATTTATTTTAGAAGGACATTTTTTTGCTTATTGAAAAGCGAAAAAAAGAAAAAAAAAAAGAAAAACAAAAAAAGGAAAAGAAAAATGCTATTGGACTTGGGCCATTGGCTAAGCCCAATGATTTTTAAATAACGGTACAAGGCTCTTGTTCAGCCTCTAAATTAGTCTAAAATATCCATGCTAATTAGTTTTCAAGCCCAATAATTTTAATTTAATTCCTTTTGAAGAAATTTTTGCATTTAAGAAACAAAATTAAATTATTGGACAAAATTCTATATTTTAATAAAATTCAAAAATTGTTTAGATATTAAAGATAATAGATAAATTGATATTTTTCCGGTTACCATTTTGTCCTCACTGTCCCATAAATCATGCAATTTTACCATTAATTTATAAGATTTAAAAGACTCTTTGTAAAATCAAAACGAAAGAAACTCGATTTGAGCTCAAAGTCAAGCACCGATCTTACTGTAAAGGAGCACTGCACTGGTCCACACGTTTTTCTGAGCAACTGCATCCATGCGACAATACCCATGTGAGACTGACCTACTTATTGTTAGCTGTTGATGCCCATAATTACTAATTAAATTTTCAATCTTCTATTTTCTTTAAAATTGGTACATTTCTAATCCTAATTATTATAATAGTACTTGTATTGCTTCAAATGAAGGTTGATGTTAATCTTATTTACAAGTGTTTGGAAGAGATTGAGGCTACGTGACCGATGATTTTTCTGTACTGCATCTGGAGTGTTTTTCACCAGATAATGTTATTCAATTTTTATTCATATATGAAAAACTCGCATGATGTAATGACGCTAAAATATAATGAGATTGCGCGCGCACTTGTGAGATTAGGTTTGCTCATACCTAAAATAAATGAATGCTAACTTCATAAATTGAAGTTGCTGGAAACACAATAAATGGGTGGCGTTGTCACCCAAAACCATGAGAACATTCTCATTGTATTAATTTTTTTTTTTTTTTGAAATAACTCATTGTATTAATTTTAGTACCATGTATTTTGTAAAACAAAACAACAATGTATTTTTTGTCATTTTGATTTCTATATTTAATTGTTCATATATTTTATATAAAAGTTCATTATGTATGTGCATTCATAGATGAGTAGATCACTTGTGAGACGGTCTCACTAATTTTTATCTGTGAGACGGGTCAACCCTACCGATATTCACAATAAAAAGTAATATTCTTAGCATAAAAGTAATATTTTTTCATTGATAACCTAAATAAAAGATCCGTCTCACAAAATACGACCTGTGAGACTGTCTAACACAAAATTTTTGAAGATATAAATAATATTTTTTCTTCTATATATTTGGAAAATATCTGTCAAGCTAATTACTAACCTTTATTAAATTTCCATATATATAGAAGAAAAAATATTATTTATATCTATGCATGTACATACACAGTGAACTTATATATAAATATATATGAACAATTAAAATATAAAAATCAAAATGACAAAAAATATGGTAGTATTTGTTAGCCAAAGTCAAAGGAAGGAAAGTAAGGGCAAGTCAAAGGGATTTGTTAGCAAATCCCACAAGATTCTTGAATCTGTTAAAAAAATTGTCCTGTTGTTTGCTTTGGAAAATATCTTCTAACTAGGCTATTGTGATCTGTAGAAATATATGTAACCTGGGTGGCTTTAATTTCAGTTTACGCCTCGGCTTCTTTTGTTGGTTTTTTTCAAGATTTTGGCAGCAAAACAGAGAGGTTGGGCTTGAATGAGAAGCAGAGAAATCTGAAATCAGTAATCCTGATAACCAAAATTTTAAATCCCAGTTCGATTTTTGGGTTGATCGATCCGTTTCAGTGATATTTAATCACGAGTGGCAGAACGTAGATTTTTATGGAGTATTCTGATTCATCGCCGCATTATATGAAGGCCACAAGCAGTTCGCATGCGAAGAAAGAAAACTCTCCGGTGAGTTTCCGACCGTCGAACATGAATTTCATTTTTGGCATAATAATATATTTGTCACTACATCCCCACCCCCTCTTTTTGGTCTGGATTTACTGGCTGGTATGGACTTGATCAAAGTAACTGCATGTAAAAAAACTTGTCACTTCTGTTTGTTTTGCTTCTCTTCTGATTTTTTTCAGTGAATTGCAAATCTTGAGAAATTATGTGTGTAGTTTAAGGAGAAGCTCAAAGGTTTGGAATTTCCTGTTTTATTTATTGCAGGGAGATAGTGAACATGAGGATACCATTTCAGTTGGTTCTTCTACCGTTCGATCATCAATACATGGGCAATATGCTCCACCAAATAAATCTGGAATCGCACACAGAAATAACAATAAGAAAACACTAAAAAGTTTGGGCAATACGAAGTCATTCCGGAGAAGGGCAAAATCAAGAATTTTTCAGCCCGAAATGTCTGATAATACTTCAGCCTCTTGCCATGAATTTTTAGTTGATGCATCTGAAGCGTCAACTCATTATTTTAAGTCAACAGGCTGTTCCAAAGGCAAGAAAATGAATTCTCAATCAAGTAGTGATGGAAGTAGCTCGACTTTTTTGGGATCAAAGTCGCGTCGTAGATTTAAAACTATGTCAAGAACATCAAGCATTAGAAATGTGAGGATTTTGATAAAGAAAACTAGCTTTAAACCGAGGAGGCCTTTTCTCAATCACTCTATTTCTGAGGATGTTGCTGTTGATAGAGCGACGTATTCCTCAACTCTTAAGGACTCAAAGTTTCCCCAGCCAATTGAGGTTCCGTTCGGAGACACAATCTCCGGAAAGAACTCGGGAATGAAAGTTTGCCGGTACCATCATTGTTCTCTCCATGGCCATTGTCGGGAGGATCATGGCTCTGTTTCTCCTCCAAAACCATTCCTACACAAAAAAAGACAGCCATCTATGAAGCCAAAGAACGAGATAGTGAAATCTGATCACTGCAGCTGTGAAACGAAAGATTATACTGACAGCATGAAGAATCACCAGGAATCCCAAATGGTTTCTATAACAAAATCATCAGTTCAAGAGGGGGAAATGGGTAAACGGAGGGATCTTTATCTGCCATTCAGTGATGAACAGAATTCTGAGGCGTACGGAGAGGGATATGGTGGCATCCAAGACTTTGATTTTCTCGAAATTGCTTTTGGCGAAACTTCATTTCCCGAGAGAAGTTATGAAGAGAATCTGATCATAATGAGTAAATATTCTCCTAAGTACCAACAAATAGGAGGGATGTCTTTCGGGCCAAAAGGGTATTGTTTGAAGTGCTCTGATAACGATACAGAACGAAGTTTATCAACTCCCAGAAGTTATGATCATGCCACCTATTCAAGTTTTGACAAGGACAATACTTTTGAGATCCCTCTGAACAGAGATGATGTTGTTTTGGATACACACCCATTAGCCCACATGGATAATTCCCAGAGAACTCAAAATTCACAATGAGGATCATGCAAGTTTCATTACAGAAGAATGTGAAAGCGGAACATCCAGCAAGGATTCCCCAGAAACTCCAGTTATCTTTGATGATGTTACCAAAGACAGAAGTGGGTTCTCATCACTTTCAGATAGCCAAACTTTGAGTGATAATAATTCTGATGTTGAAGGAGAGCTTACAACTATATCTTCTATTACCGGAGATTCTATTACCAGTGTAGTGCAAATTCCAGAATCTGGGAAGGACGCATCTTCTAGTGAAGGCAATAAACTTCAATTCAGCAAGCCGAGGCACATGAGCATGTGGCACTTGATACATCAGCATATGGCCTCAGAGTTGGCTACAGAAGCTGCAAGCAAGCCACTTCCATCTTCTGAAGTTCTAGATTGTGTTGATAATAAAAGTTCATTTCTTGCCGAGGAAAATTTGGTTGCAAGTCGGGATTTTCCTGATTCTAATATAGGTGCGGAAAATGACTCCGACACTCGGGAGATTGAAATCCAAAAGCTTTTTGCTATCAAGCTAGTTCGAGAGGCGATTGAGAAGATTCTTCTTCCAGAGGTTCAAGATGTACTGTCGGTTACAAGTGAAAACATCTCTCCAAAAGAATACCCTGAGAAGAAGCAAAATGAAGGTAGAGTATGTGTGTGCCTGCGCACATGTTTGTGAGTATTTATATGTATATTTTTTACTGATCATCCCGTTTTCTACAGATTACACTGAAGAAAGTTATGGAGACCCGGATGCTGACAAAGGGAAAGGCTGTGTGCCCTCGACTTCAGAAGAGATATGCCCCATCGTCGAAGATTCTTTTAGTGTGAAGATGGTGAAAACTGGAAAATCGACTATAAGCAAATCTGATAAGAAAGCACCTAAGCACTGGAGTAATCTCAAGAAGTGGATTCTACTTCAAAGATTCATCAGAGAATTGGAGAAAGTGAGAAAATTTAACCCCAAGAAGCCTCTGCAGCTGCCGTTAAGTCCTGTTGCAGAAGCAGAAAAAGTCAACCTGAGACCTCTAGCATTAGACGAGAAGAAAAGAGGAGAAGAATGGATGCTCGATTACGCACTTCGTCAGGCAGTGAATCAACTAGCCCCAACTCAAAAGAGAAAAGTCGCGTTGCTTGTAAAAGCTTTTGAAACTGTTGTTCCACCCCAAGAAGATAATCAAATTCAGCACCGAAGAGACAAAAATGGAGTACCAGTTGAAGGGAAAGGAACGCTACTTGTCAATGATAAAGTTTCAGGCATAGTTTCTGCAAGACAAGAAAGAAGCGCTACATTGATCAAGAAGTATAGTGATCTTTTAAATTCAAATCAGGATGTCGGCAAATCAGAATGTGGTGATAGGGATCCATCTGTTGCTACTAAAAGCCTGATCATCGATGATATGGGAATATCAATAACAACCGAGAAAGTGATACAGGCCGACCCAGACGTCAAAATTCCTCAAGAAGAGAAAACATCAGAACACAAAGATACAAATGGGGCAGTAGATGACCTAGTAGACAGGAAAGATCATATAAAAATGTGGCATATGGTATATCAGCATGTGGTGTCTGGTATTGCAGAAAAAATGGGAAGCCAACTTCTTGATGGACCAGATGATGAAGATGTGAAATCACCAGGCACAATTGAAGAAAATCATGTATTCAACAATCCAGGAATTGGATTCACTAGATCAGATGCTCTCAAACTTGTAAAAGAGGCGGTTGAAGAGATTCTTCTTCACGATACTCAAGACAATACCGCTGATTCTCTATCTGTCTCTACAGAGCGAGAGATCTTTGAAGAAAATATCAGTGAAGTTGGAGAACAAGAAAAATCAAAACCCGAGAACTGGAAGAAGCTGAAAAAGCTATTACTCCTCAAGAAATCGATCAAGGCATTGGAGAAAGCTAGGAAATTCACACAAACTCATGAACTCACTCAGGAGCCCAATTCGGAACCAGAGCGAGTTGACTTAAAGCGCCAGATAATGGATGAGAAGAGAAAGGCTAAACAATGGATGCTGGATTATGCTGTTCAACACATTGTCACGAAACTCAATCCAGCTCGGAAGAGAAGAGTGTCCATGCTAGTTGAAGCCTTCGAAGCAGTGGTTCCATTTCCAGAAATTTGAATACAATGAAGGTCCAAAATTACAGTAGGCTGTCAAAATCATTTGATTCTGTTCATGAAGGTGAACTTGTGATCTTTGTTCCGAAAGTTTCTTTAGTTACTAATTCGAGACTTGCTTACATTTGGAAAGATATTTTAAGCTATGATTTGACAATCTCAGATGAATGATTGCAGAACATTTACACTTGAAGGATAGCGTCTGGTCCCCCTTCAAAAATGCATATCGATGCAGGTCACCCTTTCATGTGATGATTTTTTTTTGTAGCAAATATATAGCATGTGTGTTTGATTCTTTCTGGTATGGAGTGCTTTATGAAGTTCTTATTGAAGGAAGATTTTGAATCTCTATGCATTGAACAATTTGTATATGTATGTTAAAGGTATTACGAAGTCTGAGATTTGACTATATTTTAGATGTTTGATGTAAATGTTAGTGTACAAGGATATATCCATATTCTTTATTTCTGTGTTCTTGCTCACTATAAATTTAACAGAGTGCTAACAAATTCCTTCAAACGCAATCAAGTAAAAGCCATCTGGTTTTCTGAACAAGCTTTGTCAGGTCCACATGATCCAACGGCTCTGCTGTTCACAGCACAGATCCAAACTCGTTTCTTTATATTTGAAGTTTCAAGCCAACCCATCTACACATCTTTGAGCAGGCCAGGTGTTTTTTCCCTTTCTGGATAACCTAATCTGGCTGATGATCAAAATTCAATATTGTCAAAATTGTTTACTAATCATACTGAAAGTTTGATCATTCTATTTTTAGTGATAAACTGCATCATCATAATTACTTTATAATGGAACCAGACCAATCCATAGCATATCGGATTAAACGGGTTCCGGATTTATCGGATTGGATATATAATATGATCAAAATCGGATCAAAACAAAACAGACTGCACATGATTAACCGGACTATTGACCGAATTAAAAAGAAATATGATCGGTTTGGGATCGGATTGAATATTTTTTTTAATCTTCTAATAATATGTACCTAAACATATCATTTATCAAGCAGCACATTCTAAATTAGGTATATTATTTTTATAGATAGAATCTACGAGTGACAATTAGTTAACAAACAACAAATTACACACAAATTTTTTTTAAAAAAAAACGGTTCGGACCGGATTTGATCCAGTTCCGGATCTTGTTTTTGTAGTGGATTGGTTCCGCTTCCGGGTCAAGTTTTTCTATGCATATTTCATCTTTATGTGATAGAATGATAAGAAGATAATAAATATAATCAACATATCTAGAATCCTAATATTTCGGACTTCGTAAATATTTGGGAAGCTTCTGTTTATTTCCTTCCAGAACCAAAACAAGTCACCGATTAACTTAGTCCTAGTCCAATTTTACGTGCCTGCGTTGATTCTTGCACATGAATTCTTTTACAACAAGGATTTCTCTATTAACCCAAATACGATATCCTATATATATATCTATACAATAAATAAAAGAACACAAACACAAACACAAAAACATTCACAGATAAATTCCTTTTAAAAAATCTTGGTTAATTTTCTTTAGGGACATGGCCAACCTTCAGTATTACTTCTTCCCAACGGATTTCTACTACCCTAGGCCGTCCATTAACACGCGGTCAAATGATGATCAACGGCAGGTGATTCTTCCAGCCGAGAATCCAAACACGGGGGACAATATCAATGAACATGGCGATGAGATGAAGGATGCTTCCGATAAAAAATCGAGTAGGGTTAAGGCGACGTCGTTCGGGATGAGCTTTGTTCCACCTAACAAACAGATATCGGGAATGCATTTCAGGAGTGATCGTGCGATGTCTCGGGGATTGATGAATGCCAAACTTTCAAGACAAGTACCGGATAGATATCGGGAGGATCAAATTCCCTATGTTCTTTGAATTTTTTTAATCAGTACATTCTTTGAAGTGTTTATAATTTTAAGATGTTCAATACTTTTTTTTAAATTGGATTTCAATGTACGTACTGATATTTGCATATGGTCTCCATTATATATATATATATATATATATATCTTGCTACATAAAGAAATATGATTAGATCTCTTTTGTACATTTTATTTGAAATAATTCGGGTAAATTACATTTTTTTTTACCTTAGAATCTCTTATGTTATTCGAATCAAGGTCGCATTAAGGGACTTTAATCCCGCAATTCATAGCAAGAACCTTGAAATTGTACGAGAAAAGAATGTATATATAATTGGTAAATCGATAAGATATTTGAATATTTGAGAGATTTCTACGTAATGCCAAATAATCAATCTTGGAAATTGGTATATATATCACAAAACTCTACCCCGAGTCCCACCATATAATAGCATATAATAGGCACTGAACTCAATTTTGGGTTGATTGATTGAATTTGCTTCTCATAGACTTATTCCGCTTTTAAAAAAAAAATTATAAAATAAAAAAAAATCGAGGTATGGAATTAAGTATTTAGGTTGTACTTAATACATGAACTTGTTTGGATATATAAAATTGCAGTGAATTTCAAATAAGCATATCAAACTATGCAATTTGATAAAAATTATAATAAATCTCAAATATATTTGATCATTTGAAATATATCTTTCATACTCTTTTCAAAATTCAAATCAAATCCAACTGTCCAAACACAGTGGTTTTAATAGTTGATGTTTCTCACCATGTTTTTTATATGCTTTTACTTACACTATTTTTTATTTGTATTTTGTTACCTAGTAGCCAAAAGACCCTTTGATTATCGCTTGAAATCTTAAAATATATTCTCAAAAAACTTCGTTATCATCTAAGAGAGTAAACAAATCGAATCGAACCAAATATATTGAAAATTTTAAGATTTATTCGAGTTCAAGTTTAATTCAAAACTCGAAAAATTTAATTTTTGGTTCGAGTTCGATTCGAATCAGGACTTGGATTTGAGTTGGGATTGAAAGATTCGAACATATGCTCGAGCTACTGGAACTATTACCTGAAAATAAATAGATAAAATCTTGAAATCTATTTATTTAATATATATTTATATTATATTAATAAAATAACAATAGTCAAGAGGGGCTCGAGAACTATCAAACAATATAATTTGGGCTCAAATTCGACTCGAAAAAATTCGAACATGTTTGAGTTCAGCTCAAGTTCGGTATATTCAAATACGAATCAAATATTTTTCAAGACGATTCGAAAAATTCATGAACCGATTCGATTCGTTTAAACCTTTATTCCCACCTATCAATTCCAGTTTCAATTTCAATAACAAATTTTGAAGCTTATTATTACATGTTTATTTTTCAAGTAACGAAGAGTATGCAAAATAATTTTCCTGACTTGAGATATAATTAGTTCATTATTTGATTCGGTTTGAAAGATATACTTTTTCTTTGCGGTTCTTTCCCATTATTCTACAATAGGAAGTATGTTAAATGAGGCATGAAAAACGTCATGATTCATGCGCGCAGAAATTCAATAAGTAAGACTAATTAGTTTTGCTTAGGAATAACGCTGCATTATTAAATATCCTACTCTTTTTTTATCGCCGCCTTCTAGTTAACTAACCCACACAGCCACATGAGCATAGGCCGGGCAACGAAAACAGAATATTCTTTTGCATAAAATACCTACGACAAAGTAACAAAAAACAAACAAAAGAAAAGGAGAAAAGAGGAAGAATTATTAAAATTTTGACCAATTGATTTGGTTCGGTGGGTTCACACCTCACCGAATTATAACCTAATATTTCCTCTATAAATATGAAAAGCCGGTGCACTTATATTACACAAAACTATCTTTCAATGGCAGGGATGCAATACAAATTCTTTCCGACCGACTTCTTGTTCCCTCTCCAACAATCCCCCGCGGCCGCTGGCGGAGGAGACGGCTCGGCCCAGCCTGTTTCGCCAGTCATATCAACAAGAGATATCGGCGTTCCCGAAGGGTCGAAGCAGCTGCCTAATTCCATAGCCATGACCAACGGCAAGATTGTGAAGCCAGCCAATCCTGTCATCGTCAACAACAAGAAGCCTGTCTCCCTATCATTCACAAGAAAAATCAAGCATATTGAGCCATGAGTTAATATAGAGCTAGCTTTTCTTTACCAATAAATCCTGCATATATATATAGATCGCAACCGGAACTGATCCATTTGTCATATATATATATATATATATATATATATATATATATATATATACGCACACACGCACACACAGCGAACCCATTTTTCGATGTTTTGAGAAGCCTGGAGTTTTGTAGAGGTTTATATATGATCAGCAATAACCTGTTGTACGTTTTATCATCATCAATTTTGTAATTTCGTAGTCTCAAAATATAATACTAAGTAATTAGCATAGATCCCTTTTGTATTAACGACAACAAACGTATTTATTTATGAAATAATAATAAATTAAACCCTGACCTTATTTTTTAGAATCTTGGGAACCCATTGTTGCTATTTTTCGATGCGTTCTGGATTAATTCAAAAGATCGATACAGTAACATGTAAATCACGGCTGATTTTATTGTTATATATAGGAAACTTGTCTTGTTTATTATGAAGCTGTCATTGACTTGTCCAAGGTCCTCTTCGAAATCGGATGCCTCTGCCTAATTCGCTCTACTTCAATGCTACGTTGTGTTTGCACGTGATTTTTTTTTTATTTCAAAATAATTTTTATATATTAACAATCACTCTTAATTGTCTTAATTAATCAATTAAATTTATATTAACAATTTTCAAATTATTTTAATATTTCTCTGAAGTTAATCTTGTTTGTTGAAAAAACCTTGTTAGAAATAGTAATTCAAAAACTAACATCTACACCATGTTATTTAATTCAGTTTTATATTTTAAATTTATGTTATTAATTAATTTTAAAAAAGAAATCATGTTATCAATTTATTCATTTGTTTTTTTAAGGAGTTTCTAGAAGCTAGGTAGAGCAAAGAAAATATTAAATACTCTACAAGTACTTTTTGATAATTACTATTATTTAGACCACATATTGGACATGGAAAATTGAGGAGAGGATATAATTTTAAAATCAATTATTTCCAATATCGTGAGGGTAATAGTTGCTGTAGCTACAAGTATGCATTTGTTTGAAACTAATAAAAAGAAAACCGGTTTATTGATTTTTTAAAAAAAATTAATGAATTTATTATAAAAGTAAACTAATGAAAAATAAGTATAAAAAACAATAAGAATAATTAGGTAATTGAAATGAAACATATATTAAAAGTATTATCCCTCAAAACTTGGTTTGTCGATCAATTTGGAGAAAAAGCATTATTTATTTGATCCCACAAATAATCTTTTAATTGAATTAATTTACACACAACAACTGTGAAATAGTCTCACGTATAAATTTTATAAGAAATATCTTCGATTCTATCTTGTATAAAAAAAAATTATGTTAAAATATTAATTTTTATTATAAATATAAACCGAGTCAATCCATAATTTTATGATTTTTAAATAATTAATTTTAATTTGATTTGATCGGGATTTGTTCGAGGGCAATTAATAAGCTTATGGCTTCCGGCAAAAGTTTGAATTTCAGCACGTTCCTGGTCAAATTTATATTGGTACACTCGTGTTTTAGAAATTTCACTTTCCATATAAATTAAAATCAACTCCAGGGTGACGTGGGAATTTGATGCTCAGGGACACTTTTCACAGTTGAAAAAAAAAAGGATTTGGTCCTCAGGGACAATTTATTCAACATTGCATAGGGTTGAGTTTGAAAAAAATACAATTTTACTATATAGTTCTTGTAACAAAAATAATTTATATTACACTTGTTAAAAAAATAAGGAATAGACATGAAATATTTCAAAATATGAGGAAAAAATCTCATCATTTTTTCTTTTATTTTTTGTTTAATATTTGTGCTATAATATAAATTTTATTATTGTTACATAAGTCATGTAGGAAAGTATTGATGTCAAATGATCAATATTTGATGAATTTTGTGGTTTCATGTGAAAAAACCAAAATAAAAAAATAAAAGTTATTGGATGAAAACTCAATTTTGAAAAGTTTAACGATTAAAACTTAAAACAAGCTAACTTACAGGACTAATATTTAAATTTTCCCATCTAGTTCCTTCTTTTTTAATTGGCCACTCGGTTGTTTATTTAGAAAAAATTGTATTTTTGGTTGTTTATATTTATATTTTTTCGATTTTGGTCTTCTTTGAAGTTAAATTTCAATAATAATCCATTATATTTGTTTTTTTAACGATTTTATTCATTTTTTTCTTTATTTTATTATCTGTGAGACGAAATTATTAAAATTTTGACGAAATGAGATGTTCAAAATGAATCCAGCCAACTCGTAAACCATTCGATCTAAATTTGATAATAATAATATCGAGTTCGAACTTTTTCATAATTGTTTATAGATCGTAAGCCTATATTTACTGAATCAACAAATTAAAGAAATCTTGAAAACATAATCAGAAAAAGTACATTAATACGGACAACGAAGGCAGCAACGACCGTAATATCGGCGTATTTCCCGCCAAAGTGCAGAACCCCTGCCTCGTAGCCCGACGACTCGAATGGGGTGTGGATATTTTCATTCAAAGAGTTCTGGCGCATCACCTTAGCCAATTTCCAAGCCACCAACTCCGGCTCATTCGCTTCCTCCTGACACAGCCTCACCACTTCCTCTATATCATCAGGATACACGTTGTCGAAAAGCCCGTCGGTCCCGGCGATTATGACATCACCACTCTCTACGGTCACCGTGTTCTCTTCCGCCACGTCCGGGGTATCGCCCGAGAAGTTTTCCCCAACTGAAAAGGATGGTTGAATTTGTGCTGCTGTGTGGGTGAACTATACACAATCTTTCCCCACCTTATAACCAAGAATCCACTGTCCACCACGTTCAATGCGCGGAGGGTTCTCCCGGCGATGGTGAGGATGCAGGCGGTCGGTTTTCCAGTAAGCTTCATGAAGAAAGCACTTCGGGTCCACGGCGCTCTTGCGGCGGCGGTTCTTGATTGCTTCCACGGTTCCACCACGTTGCGCATCAGTTCTGATCTCGAGTACTCTCCTGCGTCGACGCCTCTATTCGAACATCCGCCCACGCCATCCGCCACTCCAATGGCGTTGGCCTCCTCAAAGACGAAGTGGGCATCTTCGCCGAGTCGTTTTCTTTGGGTAAGCAGAAGAATCCGGTGATCATCGACATTGATCATGTTTACAGATGAATCTCTTGATTTTGCTTTATCTCGATCAGCATTATGTTTTCTCTGTTAATTCTAACAAAAAATTATAGGTTTGTGAGTTATTTGGACCAAATAGGATTCTACATAAGGTAGGTAATAACAAGTTAGGATCCCATGAACAATTATAAGTTCAACCAATCACATTTTCACACGTTTACTACGGCAAAATTTTTTTCCTAAAAAACCAAAAATAAAATTAGGTGAAAATCAAATAACATATAAAATCTTAGGATCACAGATTTTATGGGTTTGATGTAATCGATTAATGAACTAACAAGCTAACAAATCATTTATATGGATCACAAAAAATTAAAGCGAATATCACTAAGATCTAGCGATAATCAAAATCTTATCTGTTAGCAAGAAAATAACATAAAAGTTGGAATCAAAAGTAATATAGAATTTCAGTCCAATTAGTGCTACACTTTCAAACTTGGATTTAGAATTTCACTCCTATTGGTTTACTTAAATATCTGCTCTGGTGCAAATCTCTCAAGACGTATATGTGTACATATACATCAATCCAAAGGGAAACTTTTCATACGAATTCAATGCAAGACAATGGTGATCATTAAACGCAAATTCAAGAGGTCTATAAGAAAACGTGGATGTCCGAAAATATACATGGCTGGTGGATCCTTCTACTCACCCAAAAATAACAAGTCGAAACCCCTAGGCGTAGACGCCCACTTCATCTCAAAGGAGGCCAATGCCATTGGTGTGGCGGACGGGGTTGGCCGATGGGGGGAAAATGGCATCAACGCAGGAGAATTCTCTAGAGAACTCATGCGCAACGCGCTGGACTCAATCAAGAATCACCCTGGTGGTGATGTAGTGCTAGACCCCAAGCGAGTGCTTTACGAAGCCTTCTCAAACACGAAGGCGAAGGGCTCTTCCACCGCCTGCATCATCACACTCTCCGGAAGACACATCCGTGCGGCCAACTTGGGTGACAGCGGTTTCATGGTTATGAGGAGAGGAAAGATTGTGTACACTTCGCCTGTACAGCAGCACAAATTCAACCATCCTTATCAGCTGGGAAAATATGAGGGTGGCGATGTACTGGAGAAAGCAGATGAGATCATGGTGCCGGTAGAGTGTTACGACATCATCGTCGCGGGAACCGACGGACTTTTCGACAATATGTTTCCTGAGGATATTGAGGCTGTGGTAAAGCAGTGTTTGGGGGAAGGATATGATCAGAATCCGGTGGCTTTCAATTTGGCTATGGCGGCCCGCCGGAACTCCTTGGATAAAACTAGGTGCTCACCATTTGATATAAATGCCCGCCAAGCCGGGGTTCTGCCCTTCGGAGGCAAATGTGATGATATTACAGTGGTTGTTGCCCATATCCTTCCTTCGAGCTGATTATGGTCCTAAAAAGTTGCATATCCAGCTCGATTCTTTAATTTTGTTGTTATAGCAGATATTTCGTATATGCATGCAGAAAAGTTTAAACAATGTTATCATATGGCCGGATTATTGTCTAAATCAGAAAGTTTAATTTTAGTGTAATTGGTTGGTTAATCTTGATTCAAGATTCATGCGAGATTGCTTACGAGTTTCGTGATTAATGGACTGGGTTGATCCAGAACCGTCCAAACCAATCCAGCATAATCCATTTCAATCTGGAACAATTAATGTGATTTAGGGTCGGTCTAAATACGATATTCTAGCTTAATTGGATTTGTTTTTTAACCTTGATCCGGAACCGTAACCAATCTGGAATCGGTTCCAATTCGGTCTGTACATTCTTTTAAAATAAATTTGATTATTTTTATGTTTAATAATTATCACTTGTAATTCTACATACAACAAATAGTAATTTAATTATCAAATACTTTTCTTAATAAACGTCACGTTTAGGTACATACTGATTGAAGATGGAAAAAAAAATTCAATCCGATATCAACATGGTCCTATTATTTTCTAATTCGGTCAACAGTCTAGTCAAATGTGAAGTTTTATAATGTCAGGTAACTTGATTTTAAAGTTTCAAATTCGAACATTAATTTGATTTCAGTCCTTATCTGTAAAAAAAAATTTGCAATGCCTGATTGCACAAAAAAAATCTGCATTCCTTGGGTTGGTAGCTTCGATGCTACAGTCCCACATGGTTTGGATGGACAAGATTCACACACATATTTTATTTTAAAAAAATTAGTGAACCCCATGTATATGTGGCTAAATTTAGACAATTGATTCTATCATGAGTTAGTATCCCTATATGTAGGATGAAATCAACCCTTGGGTTCATATATTTTTTCACAGATAAAATTTGTAAAATATGATACAAATATATGATATTTGAGTATCAACAATTTTATATCTGAAATAAAAGATAAGATTTTAAGCATAAAATTGGAACAAATATATTAATATCAACATCCACTATACTTTTTGGGTGTTCAGATATCATTTATTTGTATCAGATATGAAAGAGTCGATCCTCAAATATCATATATTTGTACCATACTTTCGATATTTTGTAATGATTTTCATCCGAGAAAAAAACATGGATCATTAATATAGATATTTTTTATAAATATTTGAGTATTAAAAAAAATTATATATTAATATTATAAATGAAATATTCACTACTGAAATATCATATATTAGTATAACATTTTCGATGTTTCGTATCTATTTTTATTCTAAAAAAAATGAGTCATTAATATCAATACTTGTTATAAATGTTTGTGCATTCAAAAAATATATATCAGTTTTTGTACTCAAATATCACATAATATTATAATATTTTGTATTAATTTTTATTCGAGAAAAAAATATAAATCTAAAGAATACAATTATTATTATTATTATTATTTTTTTGTAGATTTATGAGTGCAAAGACATGCTTTTCTAACATAGTTTGATAGCAAATAAAAGTTATCTTATTGGTAATTCATCGTTCATTTCTTCTATGATGTTTATAATTCACTGTTGTAATGACGTCACCACCTTGGTCATCTCGTAGGGGACCACTATGAATACAAGTCTTCTTGAGGTCATCAATCCGTGGCTAGGTTCGGTCACTCCCGAGGCCTAAGGTTAGGATCAATCATCTCGCCTCGTACGCCTACGTAACTTCCGCTCCCGCTCTGAGTAAGATCCATTGCTCAATTGTTGAGACTTCGATCCCATAGAGCGGTATAGTTTCTTCAAGGTGATGTTTATGGATTCGAATCCACTCAATTTCCTTTTAGATTTCAGATTTATCCCTCTATTTTTCGTTTTCCAGAGTGTTCATTGCGATCTGAGTTTGTAAATTTATATTTACGTTTGAATCCACGGACCTGAATTCGCTTTTTGGGATTTATTTTATGAATTTTGAAGTGTGATGCAAGGTTCTCGAGCTATAGATTGCACTTCAATGTGCATTAACCAAATCCAATTTTTTTTTTCTTGTTCGACTCGATGAATTTAAGCTTTGATGCCTTATAATGATTGTAATTCTGCTTGATTCAACTTGTTTGCTCAGTCTTCCAAGCGGCTTGATTTTTTAGAGATTATTTTTAAATTTGTTGCTTGATTCAGGTGGTTTTCATTCGAACAGCGTAGCATCATGGCTCTAGTGTCTGGAAGAGGGTCGGTGCTCAACCCGAATGCACCACTCTTCGTACCGGCGGCGATGCGGGAGGTGGAGGACTTCTCTCCGGAGTGGTGGAACCTGGTGACCACCTCCGCTTGGTTTCGAGATTATTGGCTCAGCCAGCAACAAGGAAATGATGATTTTGGTGAAGTGATCGGCGGATTTGATGGAAACGAGGCCCTTGAGTTCTTGCCCGAGAACATTGATGTCTGTGTGGATGATGATATCTTGACTATGGAAGCCCAGTTTGAGGAATTTCTCCATGCATCTGAGACTGAGACTGATCGTGAGAGCAAGCAAGTCAAGGGAATGCATGAAAATGGTAACTTACGCACTTAAAAATCCGATTTTTGTTCTTCAAAAATACTTTTTTATTTTATTTTTTTGGGTTTCAAAAAGATCCAATTTGAGAATGATTATTCGTTTAGAAAATTTGATTTTAAAGAATACATTATATGAACCTCTATGATCGAAAATATTATGCATATGATTGTTAAGATTTTGTTTATATGTTTACATTTTGAAGTGATATGTATTTGGTTAGATTTTGTGATATAAAAGGTGTTCTACTTGTATTGGAATTTGGATGAAAAGTGAAAATGAACGCATTTTTTATATGTACGCAAAAGGAATTCACCAAAAGAAAGAGGAAAAACTTTACGAAAGGAATATTGATACATGCTGATTTAATACTTAATGGCTGGGTAAGTACCAAGTAAGGTGTCTTGCATATCTTAGCCTTTTATAATAGTTGAAGTAGTGGTTTCAATCATACCATTTTCATGGAAATTCTATGTCCAATCTAAAATCCCAATCTAAAATCGTAGGACAAATTTGAATGGTGCCATGTTACACCATCTTCTTGCAGTATATGTAACAAACTTCAAAATTTTCTTGAAAATCCTTGAAGCCCAGTTCTGTACTTCTGTTTCTATTTTTTTTTCCTGTAATAAATTTTGCCATATTGATGTATTTTACATGCTATGATTACTTTTCATTAGGTTTTAGCAAGAATGCTGAAGCACTTGTCAAGAACATGAGCGTGACAAACCATAGAAGCCCGAGGGATCCTGTGAAGCCGTGAGATAAGCCAGCCAAACATGTTAACCCCAAGTGCAGCCCCCGTTTCATTCAGCAGCCACACTGAACTCTGTGTGTGTGTGGATCTCAGTTCATATTCGGCTTAGTAGCGGTCTCTGTTTCTTGTAATCTTATGTACAGAACAAGGTTCCAACCCCTTCTACTTCTTGTTCACAGTTTGATGTCTCTTAGTTTTTAAGCATATGAAAAGATGTTGTAGATATACCAAGAGGAATAAATTAAATGAGCACTTGTTATTTGTATTTTCAGTGTTTTTTTCTCATATTTACTACATATGACTCGGAACAATTTGATTTTAAATTCACCACATGCCCATGAATCGTTTGTTGAAAAGAACAAAAGGTATGAGATCATCTTTATTTGCATAATTGGAAACATCTTGACATATACCTACTTTACTCTCAAGTTTTACTTTAATCGTTCATCTGCTAAATTCTATTTGTCATGACTTAAATAATTTACATTACTTTTCAAGTACTAACCAAATACACTATGTTTTCATATTTACAGGTACCCACATGGCCACATGCTATCATAAAACTATATAATCCACCACATTTTGAGCTAAAATTATCTCTTCGGTAAGAAATAAGAATATCCCATTCAAAAGACGCAATAATCACCTTGTTTCCCAATATTTCTTTCATTAAATTTCTAGAAAAAAATTCTCCGGAATAATCAGAAAGATATCAAAACTTTACCTGAGCATCTTGCTGATCTACCTACATTTGCCAGTTTTTCAAAATACTGATGTTCCTTTTGGTTCAACCATAAGACCTTCCCTGGACTGGTAAAGCATTTTCAAAATAATGCATCAACTTTAACCAGGGTTTTCTCTTCAACTTGGAATATCTGAATGCAACTCTTCTCTCTCTTCTTCAATTTTCCTTGATTTAGCTTCAAATTTAATCTGATTGGCTATTGCATCAGATATCGCCTTTGGAAGCCAAAATCCAGGGCGTTCGAGAAATGGAGCACGATCAAGTACCAAAGGTTCACGCAAAGTGATCTGGATGCCGTCATACGTCCACAAACTCAAGTTTGCTTCGCCTTTCAAACCCAAAGAGAACCAACCTAAGCCTGCTACTGCAATATCAACGCTGTTCACATCCCAGCTGGTTCCAGATGCATTGATGTCTCTATTTTCCCAAGCTCCCAGTTCAGAAATTCGGTCTGTACAAATGGGTGGCTGGAAAAAAACACCCAAAATGGTCAAAATATTTGGTAGTCAGAGTTCTATCTATTGAATGGAAGTATACCATTCATATGAAAGGTCAAAGTGAGTAACACATTTAATCTAAGAACTTTTTATCATCATTCAATATGATGAAAAGGAGTGAGGACAAAGACAGCAGGCAGCTGGATAAAAAAATAATAAATAAAGTAACAAACACTGATGATAAATGAGGAAGGTGTGGTCTTAAGGAGATTTCGTTCAGTTTGCATAGGAATTTCATGCATATTGTTCGTCTTGAAGAGCATGCTAGGCAAACCAATTGACTGAAACTACGAATGGGAAGCTGAGTTGTAGAATTATGTTGACAAATCCGGAAATATTTGAATAAAGAGGATGAAAAATTTTTGTAAAAAAAGAATGAATGATTTGTCCAATCTTTATTGAAGCACAAAAATTTTACATATTTCTGTTAGACAGTTTTGGTGTAAGTTCCATGGGGTTGATGCAGTAAAAGCTTCTCTTATGTGGTCAAAATCGTTACCTGCAGCCTAATTCCAGCATGGTTGCTCTTGGTCTCATCAGCATTTTCTATCTTTCCTAGATGAAGAGAAACACTTGGTGACAAAAATACAGTCACGTAGATTGTATCCACAGAAGCTTGATTCAGATCGAGTCTAACTAAGCCTCCAACATGTATTGCTTGACCTGTCTGCAGATGTTACAATAATTTATCATACGTAATCGGGGGTTGAAAAGGGCAGACAACATTTAACTGCGTTGAAAAGTGAAGGTGATATGAAATGCCAGAAGAAATATAACAACGTCATCCAATAACTTGCCTTTATCCTAAAAGTTCGAGGTTGAAGTTCTTTACGTATCTCAACCATTTTCTGCTCATCCCTGTTCAATCTCACAGACATCAAATATGGATGTAAAAGACCAGGAGTATCATACATCTTAGCTTTAGCTGATAATATTCCTCCAATCCTCAGGATCCCAAGGGTTGTTCCTGGAACAGCAGCTTCTGTAAGCTTTGTAATCTTCACCCCTTCTTTCTTTGAAAAAGCATTTATCAATGTTGACTTTCCAGCATTCTGAGCCCCAATCACCCAAACATTCCCTCTAGGCCCAGCTAAGTCCTTCACGAAAGCCAGCAAATTTCGCACACCCAAATCCTTGCGTGAACTAACCAAATAAACTCCACTGAGTTTAGGTGCTCCATTTGCCTTAGCACGGTGTCGAACCCATCTATCCAACCGTGTAGGTGAAATTTGAGAAGGGAGAAGATCAACCTTCGTCGCCACAAGAACAAGCTTAGGCAACTTGTTCCTAAGCTTAAAACCGTCTTTCCCTCCTTCAAATGCTTTGAACAAGGACCTAGCTGCACGTTTAGGAAAAGACCCATCAAAATCAACACAATCAACAACCATAACCAACACGGTAGCATCTGCATTCCCTGTGGGTTTCATCAACCTCTTACTAATCAACTGATCAAAATCAAAATCAGGTATTAAATTTTCTGCCACTTGATTCTTCACCTGCCCATAGTTTCTAAGCGAATGGCACCTAGCGCAGACCGTCACTTCCTCCTTCTCTTTTTTAGCATCCCTAGCCATTCTTTTTTTCTCTGCCTTTGAAACTCTTATCCTTTTTCCCTTTTCAATTGTCTCCTCAGTAATGTTTCCGTAACCAACACCAGCTGGAGTAAAACCATCTAGTTCATTCAAATAATCATCTTCCACATCTTCCAACTCCGATCCAAATTCTCCTGATTCCCAATCAATTTCTTCATCTTCACTGTCATCCAATTTCACCACAACATCATCCTCAAAATCCTCGCCATCTTCTTCAAACTCATCAAAACTCTCAATCTCCTCCTCGCCACCAGCCAGTTCTGCCACTTTCATTCTTTTCATATAATATCCAGGGAGATTTTGGTCTTTATCTTGCATGAACACGCCACAACCAGGGCATATAGGCCCATAATTCTCATCTCCATCCCTCCCTTCACTCAAAATTAAACCTTTATCACCTTTCCTAAATGTCCTCACATTCTTTTTCTCTGTTTTCTCAACAATTGCTTTAGTATCTTTTACTGCTAAAACAACATGCAAATCTTTCTTCTTATATATGTCTTTCTTTGTTACCATATGCAGGCCTGAAAGGAAATGATTTTGGCCGGTGCGTTTTATCAAGTTAGCAAAATGCAATAAACAAAAGAAATTCCAGGGAGGTAGATTTACCTGATAAAACCTTAAATCTTGACAGACCTCTTGATTCAAACTTGTTGATCAAAGGCTGGTTGATATTAAGATTCGTGATACTTGAAGATAAAGAACTCATTGATAGCAAACATGCCATTTTTTGCTGCTTATCCCTTTGTTTCTCCCTAAATCATGTTCTATTTGGCGGAACAGGGATTAACTGGAGAAGACAAATAAACAGAGTTCCTAAGGAACAATTAAACATATATAATAATAATAAAATGGGTAAAAACTGAAATAATGGATTCATCTTTTTTGGTGAAGAAAACAATATTCGAGAAAAAGTCAGAAAAAAAGGTTTCAATCATTTTCTGTTTTTCTTCACTGTCATTGAGGGAAGCTAAGATTATCCACTCAAAAAGTTTAAACTTCGAACGGAGTCAAGCACATAGATAATTCAACAAACGATGTTATTATATTCCAAAATCTATCCAGCTACTGCTGTATCACTAATCACACAAAGGTAAACAGCATCGTGCTTGGCAGAAGTAAAGAATTTCATGAAGTATGCGGTACTCAACAATAAGGGAGGAAACATCAAGAAAGTTTAACTCTTCAAATAACATACCCATTCGAAACTGAAAACAAAGCATGACCAGTAGTAAAATCAGAAAATATTAAATGCATCTCAAGAGAAAGCTAACGAGGAATCCGTAAAATTTGTTTATTCTTCTCAATTGAAATAAGAATCGTTAAAAGTTCACTTTCTATTAAGGCGCACACACAAACATCTGATACGCATACAAATTTGTTCAAACTACCAATAATTCCATCCTCCCATTTAAAACTGTCCGACTTCTTCATTGAATAAAAGCGTAGTGACACCAATTGATTCAATGATGTGAAGTCTTCAGACTCCACGCCAAAAAAGGGCTAACCTTTTAAAGAATAGCAAAAAGAATCAAGGGAGATGAGCGTGTTACTCCTTGAATGAAAATTTATCCCATCAAAGCCCCTGTCGCACAACCTAGGTTCACTGAAAGTTAAGATCTTGGACAATGAATGGTGGAGAAATGGGTTGATTATCAAATATTTCAAGCATACAAACTCAAAGAAAAATGTGGTTCTGAAATCTAAATCGACAACAGGTTACCAAAATCTGAAGAAGTTGATAAAGTTGTGTCGAAGAAGAAGAAATACACGGAGAATGCGCAGAAGAGTGTGTTTCTTCTGTGTCCCGTCGTTGGTTAATCCGGTGACGATGCGGATGAAGATATCATATAACAAATAACTATTTCACCGTTTAGTAATAATAATAATTTCTAAAAATATTTGAAAATAACAAAATTTAGGAAATTTTTACCATATTTTTTTTATTATTATCGAGGACTAGCAAAACTTTGGTTAAATGAAATTAACTTTGCAGGTCGATTAAATTCAAAAATTCTATTATTTGAAATTCAAAATTTCTATTTCTGGCTTTTTAAATACGATCAAATCAGTTCATTTGGCCTGTTTTCAGATATTTTATATAAAAAAATCGATTAAACTAACTATACTTAAGCTTAAAGTTTTTGTATTCACTTTTACTCGATGGTTTTTTTTTATAAAAAAAAATCATATTTTTATAGTTTTTTACCAAATATTTGGCTAATTTGGCTACAAACAAAAATAATATATTTTCATTTAAAAAATAATAATAATATATTTTAACAAATTGATTTTTCGAACCGGTTCGAAAAATATTTGATTCATGTTTGAGCTTATCAAATTCAAACCAAACTCGAATATGTTCAAATTTTTTTTCGAGCCAAATTCGAGTTTAAATTATTTTGGTTGATAATTCACGTGTCGATCACGAATTTTAATATTTTATTAATATAATATAATTATATATTAAATAAATAAATTTCGAGTCATTTGAATACTTATTTTTTAACAATAGTTCGAATAATCCATAAATATATTTGAATCTTTCGAGTCGAATTCGAACTTAAGCTTTAATTCGAATTTAATTCAAACAATTTTTTAAAAACATTTTTGAATTTCTAACTGAACTCAAATTTAAATAAAATTAATTCGAACATCCAAATTTTTGTCATATTCCACCGAATTCAATTTATACATTAATATACAAATTATAATACTTCAAATAAAATATACTTGCAAATCATATGCAAAATTTTGAAAAATCCTGTCTTGTCTTACACGTGTCCTATGCTTGATTTCACACGTTTGCAGTGCTCTTACGTGGTGTAAAAGAACAAACAAGATAATGCTCATCAAAAAAACCCCAACATTTTCCCTCGCCACCCCGATAAAGCCCAAATCTATGTCGACTAGATCTTTGGAAATGAAATCTTCACCTCCATGGCAAATTCTTGATTTGGTAGCTCATTTTCTCGACCCCAAAAGCCTAGCAACTTCCGTCTGTGTTTGCAAATCATGGGCCATTTTCATGTCCTCAGACCATCTATGGCAACCTTTTTTCTCCGAGCACTACCCCTCGCTCTCCAACCTCCCCGCCGCCGCTGCAGAGTCCACATCATACCACAAACTATACTCCCTAGGCCACGCCGCTGAGAAACGCCGCCTCCAACCACCCCCCAAACCCGACCTCTCTCTCCAGCATCTCATATTCTCTATCGACATCCGAAACCACAAAGAATCCATTCTCACCTTGGTAAAGCCCGGCGGAGAGGTCAATCTGGACAACAACGGAAACATTTTCCGGTTTGACATCGACGTGGAATCGAAGAAATCAATGGGATTCGAAGCGTTGAATGGTCTGAAAATTACGTGGAATGTGGTGTTGAAGGGGTTTAGAAGCGTGTTTACGATGATGGATTGTGAGGGAAAGGGTAGCTTTATAATGGGACTGGAAGGGTGGTTTTCCAAGGAGCTTCCGTCAGCAGGGTGCTGCTCAGGCGGCGCCAGTGGGTTGGTGGTGGAGTTGAGGTTGGGGCTCCGGGAGAGCCGCGGGAAGGTGGTGATGGAGAAGATGAGTGTGGGGGTTCTGAGTATAGTGAGTTGGAGATATGTGGGCGTTAATGAGGTTCTTAGGTACTTGCAACATTTTCTTTTGCCATCTAATTTGTAACTTAGCGTATGTATATGCAAGAAAGTTCCCTTGTTAGTTTTACACTTGATCATAAGAATTAAATGTTTAACTTGGCATCTATTAATTACTCAAATGTATATGAATAAATAACCATAATAAAATCAATATACAAGGAATTCAATAAAGAAGCAAGAAAGCTCGTAAATAGATCAAAAGAGATTGCTAACATTATCTACGTATGGTGACAAAAATGTTTATACACCGCAAATAGCAATTTAATATTGAACTTGCATGAATTAATACAATTGATGAATCCTTCCGAGTCACCTCAAAATCACTCAATCCAGGTACAATTCATCCCTTTCTTGCTCGAGAACAGAAATCAAAATCTTCAAGCAAGTTTCCACATTTCCACCCACATCTTTCGGCATCAAATTCTCAGCAACATCAGCAGGAGTAATCTTAATTTCTCCCAACAGAACCTCAATCCTCCCAAACAAATCATGATCCTCTGGCCAAGATAATTCCTAGCCAAAATCTTGAACCCTTCAAAGCTACAATATGACAGTTCAATATGTTTATCCATTCGCCCTCTTCTGATCAAAGCTGGATCCAATTTTTCCACGTGATTTGTCGTGAAAACAATGAGTCTTTCACCTCCACAAGCTGACCAAATCCCATCTATGAAATTCAGAAGCCCGGAAAGAGTAACCTTACTCACGTTCTTTGCGTTATCTACAGGTTCCTCTTGCTCATGTTCTTTTTTGTCCCTTTTCTTGCTCCTCTGCCCGGTTAAATCCACTAAACGATCAAATGAAGCATATTATTTAGTAATATTTATTTAGCAGCATATATTAAAAATTGATCAAATTGCTTAAAAACAATGTTTGAAATCAGTTACACACAAAACATTTATCTCAATCATGTATCTCAATTGACACACAAAGAGTCTAAAAATATCTATATTCTAAATGGGAGAAAAAATTTTATATGAACTTAATATTGATTAATAATTTATTTTTATTCAATCTGTCTCATCTCCCTTCGTCTTCCCATTATTATATATCTTTTCATGAATTTGAAAGTAATGTATAAATTTAAAAAATTAAAATAATAATTATTTTGATTGAGTTAAGTACACTATTAATGATCCTTTTAAATTAACATACAAAATGACTTAAATAACATCACGCATATGACGAATTGAAAAAAAATGGTAAAATAGTAAGCTCACAATTAGAAGTCATATATTTAGTAGATATTATATTAATATATAATATATTATTTAGGGATATTTTTTTAGCGTCATATCGAAATTGACTAAATGCTTAAATAGTTTCATTGAAATCACTTACATACAAAGTAGTTTAATATTCAAAATATTAATAATTTTTTATTTTATAACATTATTATAGTAATTTTCTATGAATTTGATGTCAATGTATAATTAAAGTAATTAAATTTAAATTTAAAAATAAAAATAAAATAATAAATACATTAACTAAGTACTCTATTAATAATCCTATTAAACTAACGTAGAAAATAATTTTAAAGAACATCATGAACATGATAAATTATAAACAAACAAAACGGTAAAATATTGAGTTTACAAATGAAAATCATATATTTATAAAAGTAAAATAGATGTTAGTATTATTAGCAAAAAAAAATTTTTTAATATGTAACATGTAATTAAATTATATTTAAAAGTAAAATCAAATTAATAATTATTTTAATTGAATTAAGTATACTATTAATGATCATACTAAACTAACATAGAAAATTACTTAAAGAGCCAAATGAATATGACAAATTATAAAATAAATAAAAGGGTAAAAAGGTAAGCTCACAATTCAAACTCATATATTTATAATAGTAATAGATATTAGATAAATTAATTAAATTTAAATTTAAAAATAAAAATAAAATAATAAATACCTTAACTAAGTACTCTATTAATAATTCTATTAAACTAACGTAGAAAATAATTTAAAAAATATCATGAACATGATAAATTATAAACAAACAAAATGGTAAAATAGTGAGTTTACAAATGAAAATCATATATTTATAAAAGTAAAATAGATATTAGTAATATTAGCAATTTTTTTTAAATATTTAACATGTAATTAAATTATATTTAAAGTAAAATCAAATTAATAATTATTTTGATTGAATTAAGTATACTATTAATGATCATATTAAACTAACATAGAAAATGACTTAAAGAACATTGTAAACTTAACAAATTGTAAAATAAATGAAAGAGTAAAATAGTAAGTTCACAATTCAAACTCATATATTTATAATAGTATTAGATAGATTAGATATTAGATAATATTATGATAAATTTATAAGTAAAATCAAAATAATAATTAATTTGATTGAGTTAAGTACACTATTAATTATCATATTAAACTAACATGAAAAATGACTTAAAGAACATCATTAACATGACAAAATATAAAACAAATGAAAGGGTAAAAATGAAAACTCACAAATGAAAGTTAAGTACACTATTAATTAACATATTAAACTAACATAGAAAATTACTTAAAGAGTCAAATGAACATGACAAATTATAAAATAAATAAAAGGATAAAAAGGTAAGCTCACAATTCATAGTATTAGATAGATTAGATATTAGATAACATTATGATAAATTTACAAGTAAAATCAAAATAATAATTAATTTGATTGAGTTAAGTATACTATTAATTATCATATTAAACTAACATGAAAAATAACTTAAAAAACCTCATTAATATGACAAAATATAAAACAAATGAAAGGGTAAAAAAGAAAACTCACAAATGAAAGTTAAGTACACTAATAATTAACATATTAAACTAACATAGAAAATTACTTAAAGAGCCAAATGAACATAACAAATTATAAAATAAATAAAATGGTAAAAAGGTAAGCTCACAATCGAAACTCATATATATTGAGTTAAGTACACTATTAATTATCATATTAAATTAACATGAAAAATGACTTAAAGAACCTCATTAATATGACAAAATATAAAACAAATGAAAGGGCAAAAAAGAAAACTCACAAATGAAAGTTAACTACACTGGTAATTAACATATTAAACTATTCAAACTCATATATTTATAATAGTAACAGATATATACGCTAACAGATTACGTACGTGATTTGTATGTGGCTGTGGCGGTGGTATAAAGCAGCTATAAAAAAACATCAAAACGATGCATTTGTTGTTTATTGAAATTTGTCATCATCTCAACCAAACAACTCACAAACGTGAAAGCTTCCAGTGCTGACATCTAAATTTCGTCATTGTGGTCTATACTAATCTGAATCAGATTCGTTGATTTTTTACGGGTTTCCTGGAAAATAAAAGTTAATATCTTTATTATATATATACATTACTGCTATATTCTGATTGATGAATATTTTAAGACACGTTATTTGGATTAATCTTGAATCAAATCAACTTGAATCACTCATAGAATGCTCGAATCACTGTTCGCAACCTTCAGAAATTGTGACTTGGAGACTAATAGAACTTTGATAGTGAACGGAAAAGAAATCAAGAATCCTTCGAGTTTCAGCACGAAGACAAGTATACCACAAAAAACCACTAATATTTATACAAAGCCACGCAGGAAACACTGACGATACATACTACATACATTAAACCTTCGACAAAATCGAATGGATAACCGAAGATGATGCTAGCTAATAACACAACCACCCAATATCAGAACTTGTCTTCAAAATTTTGGGGGAAATTAGCTAGAGGGAGGTATTATAATGCCGAAACTCAACGAATACGGTGCTCGTGCTCGTTTCCAAGTTTGACACAGTATATCTAACGTAAAGAACAAATGAAATAGAATGAAAGGAATGGCACCTTTCCACTCTGAGTTCAGGAGACATGTTTTCCCTTGTTCCAACTTCGCTCCAAAGTGATTCCAGTATGATGGGTAACCGGCACACATGAATTATACGAATTCAACTTTCTTGAATTGGATCTTCTCTCCATTGCAGATTGCTCTCCCCAGTGGGCAGTTTCATGCCAACCCTTGCCATTTTTAGGGAAACCGTTCACACATAGTTCTTTCTTTGCGGCCGTAGACATCTTGTGACACGTTGCGTTTCTACCAGAATTTACATTGGGAAAATTGTAGTCGTTTTGTTCTTCATAAGCAAGACTGTCTTGTAAGACTTCATGCCCGACTTCATAATTGACAAGATTATTATCATAATTCCATCCCCACGAGTTACTCCAACCACTTGCCCACGGCATGTATCCTGTCTGTCCAATTCCATTGCTGAAATGCCACGTGTTATCACATAAACCCGACCATGAAACTGCAGCTTCGTTGTTGAATGAATTGTCCCAGTTATGCTGCCAATAATGACCATTACTAGCGGAATATAAGTTAGCCGGTACTTTAACATCCTCTTCCTCGTCTCCCCAGCCAGAGGGCGAGAATTCTTGGTTTGAAACAAGAGAATCACCAAAAAATACGACAGTATCAATGTTTTCTTCGGTATAAGGAATTGCAGGTTTGGTATCAAGGTCTAATGGCAGCTCGGGATCAGTTTCCGAATCCCATTTTATGTCGTCAATATAAAGGTCAGGATCGGGTATTTCAACATCGCAAGGAAAGCCGTTTATTTGAGCCCAGAATCGTTTTTTAGCATTACAAAACGCCTCTTCCCCTGCGGAGTCGTTCCATTTGACCACATTATCATAGAGGTGCATAAATTTCTTCATTTGCAGCACAGTTTCCCAATCCAGGGAACCGACGACTTTGCAAAATTCTTTCTCCCATGAAGGCACAGTCGGTTGCCAACTGCCTGTAGAAAAAACCAATGTATCTGTACAAATTAAATTAAAAAAAAGTGCAAACATGGCAGCTGGAATTGAAAGAACTGTTTTTGTGTGAGCGAGTAGATCCTTCAACAATGGAATGTTTTCTTCAATGCTCGCCTTATAATGATTGGATTCATGAACCCAACAAAAAATAGACTGATTTAAAACAGGGACAGAGTTGGAGAGACAGTGACAACAAAATACAATATCAAATTACAGACATGGAAACAGAAACATAATAAATACAATCAACTTGCATCATAGATCGACGACAACTCGAAACTAAAATTTTAACAGAAACAAACCACTGCCGTTTAGGGTTTTACGTGTTAATTACAAAACTGATAAAATCCAAGTATGCATTTCCAGCTTCAAGCTCTGCGCACCAAAGTGTACAACATGATTTCGAACGACAAATTTATTAGGCATTCAATCTTTTTAAACTCATAATCTTCACTCTAAACATTTGAAAGGAGGAAATGCATCTGAGACATTTTGAAGAACAGGCCGCACACCAAATCAGTTCAATCAAACAAAAAATCTTCAAAATAAAAGTGAAAAATCATGTTCTCCTTCTAACAAGAGCTATATATATTATGTTCAAATTTAACGAGTTCTCCATTTAACAATGGAACCATCAAGAGCATAAAACAATTAAAGATCAATATTTTCACATTCAAAATTCTCATGATTTCAAGATAGAACATTTACATAAAAAAAAAACCCACATCAATTAAAGTGCCAGCAAGAAAAAAAATACAACGAGAAATCAACAAATAAATCAGAAATCAAGAAAATTGAACGTACCACGAGGTGGCCTTTTACCCTGCGATTTTCTCCTCGGCACCTCCTGTCTACGGTTATCCCACTTCTGCCTCCTCCGATTCTCCATGGTGACACAACTGACAACACCAAAAAAAAAAATATACTAAAACCAGTAATACAAACAACAAAAAGTTCAAGTTAGTCAACCAACAGAGAAACTTTAAAATAAAAAATAAAAAATAAAAATAAAAACAAAAAAAAACGTTTTTCCTAAAAAGAAAAGAAAAGAAAAGAAAAACCCAGGAAACAAACAAGCAAAATTCCGAGCCGAAAGCGAGAAAAGAAATGATGGGCACCTCAGATTTCGCGTAAAATCCCTAAAACAGAGCAGCACGAGAGGCTTGAAAACTGGTTTTTCCGCTTGTTGTCGCAGACTTGCAGTGGCTACTACTTCTTGAAGAAGATAGTACAAAGACAAAGACAGAAGATACTTTCCAAGCAGGGAAAAAATCAAAGAAAGGGGCAGTAAATTGTTGTCAGATGAGACTCCTGAGAGGCTAAAGTTATGTGATCTGCGTGAGGCAGATTTATCGCTACTTGTGAGGGGAAAGGGGTGGGGGGGATTTCGAAAGGGATCCTAAAAGAGTTCTTTAAACCGTTCAAACATTGAAATCAGGGAAATAAATAAAAATAATAATAGATTTTGTTGAAACTTCACTCCACGATTTTTTTTATTACAGCCACGATTTTTTTTTCGGTTGTCTTTTTTCAAGTTTTTTTACCATGTTTTTGCAACGATTTTAACATGATATTTGCTATTGATTTTTTTTATGAGTTTGAGTGCCATATATATAAGTTGCAATGATGATGCATAAATTCACTAAAAAAAATGAAAGAATGTGACATATTGTTTACTAATGAAATCAAACAAATTGTAATTGTGTGAACAATGAGGAGTGAGTCAAATAGGCAAATATAATTGAAATAATCTGTCAAAAAAACCATTAATGGCAAAATCTTCTCAAAAATGAAGCTTAGAATCATAAAATTTAATGGCACAATCCATTATTTAAATAAGTCTATCAAATATCACGTGGATCCAAATTGTATCATTTGTTTGGCAAAAACTTGTGTGAGACAGTCTCATTAGTCGTGAGATCGTCTCACCAAAAACCTACTCCATTTATTTAGGGTTGGGTCTCCTTGTTTTGCATGATATCCCTTGCTTGTACCACCTGTGTTGAGATACTAAGCCCCTTATTCCTATTTGTTGATTTGCTGGTAGGTTTGACCAATGACACAAATCAAATAAAGAATTTCATATGATTAGGCCAAACCTTCATTCTAAATTCAACCACCCAAATGTCTCTTTCCAATGTGGCAATATTAAGCTGACATGATTATTTTGATAATATATAATAATAAATAACTACATCTGTACGATCGAGTGTAGTCTACACTTTTTAACAAATATAAAATAACATGTCTTCCAACTATTTAAAGTTATAATCATGTACATATTATGTATTTATCATTATTCTATATTATGCTATATGAGTTTTTATTATAAATAAATAATGTAACGATTACTAAAGTATGTATATGAGCACAATGTAGAGTAATAATTGATAAATAATATTTTGTTTGATCGATTAAATTTTAGATTAAATAGTGAAATTACAATTTTTTCCATTTGATTTTTTGAATTATATGAATAAATAATAAATTATTTAATTACCACATATTAATCAATTCAATCATATTATGAAAAATTATTACAGATGGTATTAAATTATCAATCCAATATTGATAAACAATGAAACCAAACCTGATTAAAAATAACAATTGATTAAAAATATTAATAAGGCTATCAAGACCAGTCAAGCCAAATAAACAAAGACTTAAGGTTATAAATACCGAAATGACATGTTTCGTTCGGCTAATCATATAGGCAATTTTAGCAATTTATTTTAAACGCCAATTTTCATTAAAATGTAAGAATATATAAATTTATTGATTTTATAATAACATGTAACATACACTTTTCATTTATTATTTATCCAATCTCAATCAAATAATATAATTACAAATCACAATATTATCTTTTCACGACAAAATTATAATTTATAAATCTTATCTTAAATATAATTATCAAAACAAACATACCTTTTATTTATTAAATTAAATAAATACTATTAGACGTTCTGGCCATCCATGTTTTAATAATCACAACAATATATATGCTGTCAATCCCGCATACGCAAGTAAACGCCGCTAAGTGGTTATTCCTTCGATTGGATAGATTATATGCCCGAATCAGCTTAGATATCGCGTCTATTCAAACTAAGTGCTGCGGTTTAATTTTTCTCCCCAAATGCCCATCACAGGCCTGGGGTTTTCGCGCCGTATTGCCAGGTCCAGACCCCATGGACTCCAAGACCAAGTATACATATGCGAATCTCTTTAATCTTGAGGTGATTTTTCATGTTTGTGTTTAATCTTCTGAAATTTTTGTTTTCCCTTGCAATTGTGGCACCACAGGCCTGGGGTTTGATGTTATTTCTGCTGCGGTCAAATCATTCTGACTGTTAATTTATTGTTGGATTTGAGGTACCAGGTCTGTGATAGTCGAGGACTTATTTTGTTTCATTGATTTTTTCTTGTTTGTCGATTTTTTTTTTTGAATTGGTATTCTTTAGTCTGATGCGAAGGCAATAAGGGATTGAAGAAGCGATTCATTAGAATCGAGCCAATATTTACGTGGATTGGGGGACGTCAAATTGTTTTGTTTTGTGTTTTGTTTTTGAGAATCTGAAATTCCTTTTACTTGCTCGTGAAATCGTGGAAAATCCGTTGCAGTTGTGTATGGTTTTAATTGTTACATTTTCGGCACTGAAGTTTTTTATAGTGGTTTTACCTTTTAGCAGATAAGAATTATTTCCTTTTATTATTTTATCAATCCGTATATGATTTCACAACCTAATGCATTGGAAAAAAATTAAAGGTTCTTTACACCAATTTCGAACTTGGAGTTGTATAATGGCTCCTTCTTTTTAATTAATTTATTTTTTCTCCTTGCGCTGGTATTTACATGTATCTGTCGAGTGATTGATTTCATTGAAAGTATATGAGATAGTTATATTTATTGGAAAAGCACTTGAACTAATTCTGCAATGGTGGGGTTTTATATTTTGGAGTCTCATAATTGGGAATGCTTATGTGTTATGCATGTTTAAAAGATTTGATAGTTCTATTTTATGAACGGGACAGGAACATGTATTGGAATGTCGTGATACATCACCAATTGCGTTTCCTATTCATCGTCTTTCTTTCAGAAAACATAAACCTGTTTTTTTTTTATTGCAATGTTTTTGTATAATTGATATTGGTATGATTATATGCAAGGTACTGGTCACATTTTATTTATTTACAGGGATAAATCATTAAATCACAAGTGTAATTAATAATACAATGCATATGTATAATTTGTTGTTTCTATGTTGGTTTCTAGGGATTAAAATCTAGTAAGGTAAATGTTACTTGATTTTAGAAACTTGTTTTAATACCATAAGAGTTCCGTTCATCGATTTGTTCATCCTTTGTCTCACAATTCACAAATTTTGCTGTGTTCTTTCAGGAAAAAAGTTTAACAAGAGGCAATTCATTGGGGATTTTTGAGGGGTGATTAAGTGAGGAAAATGCCTAAATACAAAGACGAGGCACCAGCAGTTCGAGTGTATACAGTTTGTGATGAATCCAAGTCTGTGACTAACTTTTTATTCCCTTCAAAGTCATTCCGTTTAAAATTGAATTTACTTAATTAAAAATTGGGTACCAAAATACTTTTTCTGCAGGTATTTAATTGTGAGGAACGTTCCGGAGCTTGGCTGCGGCGATGAGTTATTAAAGTTATTCTCTACCTATGGCACGGTTGAAGAGTGAGTATTTATTAGTTCTATATATTCAACATTGATGCATATATAAATAATTGGAACTTGGACAGTTTCTGAAACGGGTTTTTTTAATCTTTATTCCCCACATAATTCATCTTTTTGTGTTTGGGAATTTATTGTTGTCACATAAGAGTAATTATGTTAAAAACTTAAGTTTCATTCGGTGGGGGAAGAATTCTATCATCACTTATTGATTAAGATTTTGATGGTTTTGGTGTGTTTTGCTCAGGTGTAAGCCAATGGACGGTGAAGAATGTGAGCCATTTACTGATGTTTACTGGATTAAGTTTAATCAGCTCAACAACGCCAGGTGATTTTAGTTACTAAATACTTCTCTTTTTTCCTATAATATTTATTCATATGCATATCAATCCTTTTGTTGTTCGATTAGTTGAAGGAATAAAATACAGCATATGGCATCACTATGAATAAAATTCGTGGATTTATCAGCATAAGAATTTTCCCATGATGCTTTTTCTCTACATAGATGCATCCGTAAATACCGATATGCATTTTATGCATGTGTCTGTGTGTTATACTAAATAACACTTTTTTTTGTGTGTCCATTGATATACGTGATTTCGAAATAGGTTTGCTAAAAGGAAGTTGGATGAGTATGTTTTTCTTGGAAATCGATTGCAAGTATCATATGCGCATCAATATGAGAGCCTCCTTGAGACAAGAGAGAAGTTAGAAGGAAGGAGAAAGGAAGTGCTAGCACGGCTAAACTGTGAGTCTGCAGTGTAATAGAAGTTGTAGAGTTTAAGATTTCTTATCTGTGGCTGATTTTTTTTTATTGTTATTTGATCGGTGGGATACTCTTCTGAATCAGCTAGAAACTTTAAAGGCTCTTCAGATTTTATGAGTAAGCCATTGTCAGTTTCTAATTCAGCGCCGAAGGATTCATTACGAACATCATCCTTAGCTCTAAGGTAGTTTTGTAGCCATCACCACTGAATATCTTTGGCAAGTCTATAAGATTATACCTTATGATAAAAGCGTATCTTTTTTCTAGGGAATTAAGGGACTCAGAAAGTGTTGCTAACAAGCGACAAACATCTACCATGTTGGTTCCCGTTAACAAGGTTGGTATTTAAATTAAATATGTTCGAATTTCATCCATGATCGAATGTTTTTTTATTTGTATACATTTTTTTACTTCTGGCACCAGTTCGTAAAGATATCACTTACACTGTCACCCTCCCATATCAAATCTTGCACATAGTTTCTCCTCGACTGTAGCATTAAAATCTTTTAGCACAACATTTACTCCTATATTTTGACTGTGTCATGGCATCTCTTGATGGAAATATGATTCTATCTTGTCAACTGATCGATTCCTGTTGCTTGAATGATAGGAATATTTCCCCTCGGAATCTATGAACCAAACAGCTCAGTTGGTGAGGGAGAAACTGAATAAGGTAAATGCAAAACTGTAATATGCCATCTTTTTGGATGTTTTAGCATTTCAGTTTGTAAATCCACATTTCATGTCTTCTTTCTTTCAGATACAACAATCGAGTGTTGGGCATGATCAAGAAACTAGTTCATCCAAAAAGATGCGTGTTGATAATAGAAGGAGAATCTAGGAACTTGATGAGTGGAATAAATGTAAGTTTTACTTAGTTTTATGCAACTTCACCACGCCTTACACTTTTGCAATGTATATTTTGTTGGGTTACTTGACTTGTTTGGATGAATTATGTTATCAAATTAAGTATTTTCAATAGTAATTGTGACGAGTATCATTTGAAAATTCATTACTCAAATCCTTCTCCAAATAAAATATTTTTCTCCAAACCAAATCCTTACATTTAAGTGCAACCTTTAAGAATTTGCGCCGCCGTCGTTATTAGGTGAACTTGTTGTATGCTCCGATCTGAATTCCAAGTCCTTGGCTATGAAGTCGCACAGAAACTGGTAGTCACTTCTTCAACATTTCTCGTCGAATAGGGCAATCGTTGGCTCCATGGGTTGTGTGGTGACAAGAAACCAGGTATCAGCAACAACATAATCCACCTTCAGCAAATTGACAACTCTGGTATTTGGCCTTTTCAGAGATGATGAGCTCTAGCATCCTCAGAATCCGGACCTTCCGCAAATGGAAAAGTCCGGTGGTTGGCATGTTCAGAGCTAATTCTCGCAGCTAGTGGTCGATGGGCACAAATTGGTTGCCTATAGTGGAGAAAAAGGTTATGACCTTTTATTTTCCAAAAAATTGGTTTATAAAGAGATTTGAGTTTTCGGGTTACAATAGATACACATTAAAAAGTTTGTGAAACAGGGAAAGAGTGACAAATAACATCCACAATAACAATATTATGAAGTTAGTGAAATGGATGTCAATTGATACCCTTACGCGGTATACAATCATAGATAGATAATATATGTGGGAAAAACTTCAACAAATTAGTGGCATTGGCATAACAATTGGTATTTTGTACACATGAATCAAGTTCGGCCAGTTCCCTACGTGAATCGATTAAGGACTTCTTAACCTTTAATTATTATTTTCTTTATAATTAATTGTACAGATAATAGAATATTGAGATAAAAAGCTGGAAAGATAATATTTTTGTAGCTTCGTTTTTTTAAATATTTTTTAAAATTAAAAGTCAATCAAGCGTTACGATAATATTTTTAGTAGCTTCGTTTTTTTTTTTCTAAATATTTTTTAAAATTAAAAGTCAATCAAGCGTTATGTCCTCTTAGCCAAAGAACTTTATTTAAATAAATCATAAAAACTATTTATGTGTAAACATAATTTTTTTTTTTAAAGAAAGAAAGAGAAAAAAGATCCAGAAGTATCCCTTTGGAAGTATCGCAGGGCGGATGAATTTTGTTTCTACAAGCTTCCAGTAGATGATTAAAGGCAAATGGATTAGAACGGATTTTTCCAAGATATAATTAATTGGTATATAATACGTTACGTACGATCTCTTTAAAATATATTAGTGTGTAATTCCATATTGACTGAAAGAGTCATTAATTAATTGATACATAATAATCTATTAGTCTATTGGATGAATATACGAGTTAATAAATATATAGTGAATTAACTAATTATTCATATATATTTAATTAGTTTAAATTTAAATATTTATTCAAGAGTAATTAACCGATTTTTAGTTTCACAACTCAACAACTTTACGTTTTAAAAATTCTTGTTTGTACACACCAGTTCCTTTTTAAAAAATTTCCTTGTTTTAAATTTTTTTTCAAGAGTAATTAATCGATTTTTAGTTTCACATTTTTACCTTTCCCAAAACTACTAACCACAAAAAATTATTTATTGTACCCATGAGTTACTTTTTTTTTTAAAAAAAAAAATCCTTGTTTAAAAAAATTTCAAGAATAATTAACCGATTTTTAATTTCCATTTTCATTTTTCCCAAAACCACTTAACCCCAAGTCCGGTAGTCTACAACACACCTGAAACTCAATAAAATAAAAATTTATGTGTAAAAAAATTAGTAAAATAAAATAAAAAGTCAGCAGTAGAAGCAGACTGGAGCAGTTGGCGCACGTTAAAATACAGCCACACCAGCGGCTCATTTTAGCACACACCCATGAACAACTGTACCTGTGTCCACGCTCCCCTCTACTTCTTCTTTTCTCTCGTATCTCGTTCTATTTTCTCAATAGGGTTAGGGTTGTCTTCGTATTCTCTCTATAATTCGCCGTATTCTCTCCGCAACCAAAACTTGTCTTGGTTTAATTTTTCTCCCCAAATGCCCATCACCGGCCTGGGGTTTTCGCGCCGTATTGCCAGGTCCAGACCCCATGGACTCCAAGACCAAGTATACATATGCGAATCTCTTTAATCTTGAGGTGATTTTTCATGTTTGTGTTTAATCTTCTGAAATTTTTGTTTTCCCTTGCAATTGTGGCATGTGAGTCCTGGTGGGTGAATGAAGATGGGATGCGGATTAATTTATCCGAATTGTTTCAGTTACTTTTGTGTTTTACTTTGATGCGGTTTGTTTTCATATGTTCTGTGACATCTTAATATGTTGTATATTTTTTTTTTAAATTCTAATTGAGTAAGAATTTTTGTGCGAATTGTGTGTTTGGTAGCCTTTGATGAACTTTCAACTGCCAAAACAAGATGAGGATTCTGATTGTTTTGAAAGCAGTAGTCAGGATGAAAGCAAAGGTAACCAAGGTAAGCACTTTTCTGTACTACAAGATAATTTTTTTGTTGGTTTATATAATTTTTTATGTCCAACTCTTTTATCCTTCGCGACTTAAAAACAAATTATTGAAAGAGAGGATTTTTATATCTCGTCCACGATTTAGTGAAGTGTGTGAACTTGCATGAAGACTGATGGTTTTCTTCGGTTGTTTCAAAGAACATGGGAATTTGTATGCTTGGATTGGACAAATAAGTGGCCTTTAGTGATTTTCTTTTTCTTTTCCCATATTCTTAGGCGAAGCAATAGGGGGCCATACTAACGGTATAATGTCAGATAGAAGATCGAGGAAGAAGAAGAGGCGGAGTGCGTATGGTAGTGAAGAGGAAGAAGCTGGTAATTATAATCCCTATATCTCAGAAGAACGGTATCGAACAATGCTAGGAGATCATATTCAAAAGTACAGGAGGAGAGTGAATAACTCTTCTCAAAGTCCAGCGCCTGCTAAAACTGGGACACAAGTAATGAAAAGTGGTCTTGGACTAAAAGATCAGAAAATAACTGGTGATAACAGAGAAGGGTCACACAAGGTCGAACCGGCTTCAGATTTTCTCAGTATTGGTTCCGAAAAGTTTGGAAATTATTTAGAATCTGATAATGGACTGCAATATGGTGCTGGCAGGTTTGCTTGTTTCCTCTTATTTAAAATTCCATCTCTAAAATTCACTCTTTTATAACATCATTGCAGGTCCCATCTGTAAAAATTGTATTTTATGTTTGATCAAATTTTTTTCATTGATAAGACACTAATATTTGAATTTTTTTGACCAATTGACAATGTTAGTGTCAAGCAATATGATTTAAACCTGTGTCATAGCTATTTGTATAAGATTCGGGTATTATATACCGAGATGATTGGTTAGTCATTCAATTAGAAGCTTTAGATCCTTTGACTTTGATTAGGTTGGTGAGCCAATCTATGAATGTGGTGCTTATCTCAATCCCAGGCTCATTAAATCAAGGCCTATGCAAGCCGAATTTACACAATGACCACCATTAATAATCATTTATGCATCCATCCTTATGTTTATTGTCTCAAATTCAGAGGAGTCCGTAGTACTTTCTTATAAACCTTAGAAATTCTCCCACAAACCTGTGGGAGAGGGGTAGTACAAGAATGGTCAGATCTATTACTCCTGAGGTGTCTAGGTGGCTCCCAATCATATAGTGCTTTGTTCTAAATGACTCCTTAAAAGTCAATAGTTTCTATTGGTGTCTAGGTGGCTTAGGCTAGAGCTGTTTTATGAGTAATTTTATTGAACATGGACTTGCGTTAGAATCTTATTCACTTGTTAAATTTGCTGGATGATTGCAGAACAAACCTTGAACCTTCTTTCTTGGATATCGGGGATGGAATCACTTACAGGATCCCTCTACCGTATGAAAAGCTGTCGCCATCATTGAACTTGCCGAGCATGTCAGACATTCGTGTTGAGGAGTTTTACCTGAAGGGGACTCTTGACCTGGGATCATTGGCTGCAATGATGGCTTCGGATAACAGGTTTCGGCAGAGAAGCAGGGCAGGGATGGGTGATTCCAAGCCCCAGTATGAATCTCTTCAGGAAAAATTAAAAGCCCAGTCAGGTCATAACTCAGCTGAAAATTTTTGTCTAAAAATAACTGCAGCCTCATTGCAGTCACATGGTATCCCAGAGGGGGCTGCTGGAGGAATCCGAAGGTCAATTTTGTCTGAAGGTGGTGTGTTGCAGGTTTATTATGTGAAGGTTTTGGAAAGAGGAGATACATATGAGGTCCGCAAACTTTTCTATCTCTAGCCTTATGGCACAGTGAATGTCAGTATGTGAATGATGTTAACAGTATTGGTGTGATGTTCTGCAGATTATTGAACGTAGTTATCCCAGTAAGCCTAAGGTGAAGAAAGACCCTTCTGTTATCGAGAGGGAGGAAATTGAAAAGACTCTAAAATATTGGGTTAGCATGGTGAGGAAAGACATTCCAAAACATCATAGGAATTTCAGTAGCTTCCACCGAAAGCAACTGACAGATGCAAAGCGGTTCTCAGAATCCTGTCAGAGAGAGGTATATACAGCTAGATAGCTTTCTACTTGTATTTTCTTTTTTCACTTTAATTTTCTTACTATTTTGCTGTGGCGAATGTTTATTCCACTTTTTAGCCTCCAGTTTTGTTCCATGACTTCAATGTGTTTCTTCTCAGGTTAAAATGAAGGTCAGCAGATCCTTGAAATTGATGAGGGGTGCTGCACTCAGAACACGGAAATTGGCTAGAGACATGCTATTGTTTTGGAAGAGAGTTGACAAGGAGATGGTAAGTTTCTTATTGGTTTTGTTGAACTTTTGAAATCATGGACCACAGTTTTCCTTACAAATTATGACTCTTGCTGGTTATGCTACTGCTTCCATGAGCATTTTTAAAGGGCAGCAACTTGCTAAGATTTTGTTTCTGTAGTATTTTAGTCTCATGATACTCCCTAAACCAGAAAAATGCTTATCTTTTGTTATTCTTTGTTGAGGTGGAAGTGAGGAAACGAGAAGAAAGAGAAGCTGCAGAAGCTTTGAAGCGAGAACAAGAACTTCGTGAAGCAAAGAGGCAACAACAGAGGCTCAATTTTCTACTGTCGCAAACTGAACTTTACAGCCATTTCATGCAGAATAAGACTTCTCAAACCTCTGAAGCATACACAGCAGGTGATGAAAATTCTAATGATCAAGAAATGCTGTTGGGTCCGGCGGGAGCTCTGCCTGGGGATGAAGATGATCTTGAAGATGCCCAACTGAGAAATGAAGCTCTGAAAGCAGCTCATGATGCAGTTTCAAAGCAGAAACAAATGACAAGCGCATTTGATACCGAATGCTTGAAGCTACGGCAGACCTCAGAAATAGAAGCCTCTCTGCAAGATGCGTCAGTTTCAGAATCGAGCAACATTGATTTATTGAACCCGTGAGTGATTTTTTTCCCTCTCTACAATGTACTGATGGTCTTTTGATATGAAACTACTAATTTATGATGCTTTCAGATCAACCATGCCCGTGGCATCGACGGTGCGGACACCTGAGTTATTCAATGGTTCTCTTAAAGAATATCAGCTGAAAGGTCTTCAGTGGCTTGTAAATTGCTATGAGCAGGTAGCTAGAGGTTCCTAATTTTGCCCCCTTTAAGAAGTTTCCCCAGTTTTTACTCTATGGTCAACTCACGCGGAACATTTTCTTCCAGGGCTTAAATGGTATTCTTGCTGATGAAATGGGCCTGGGGAAGACAATTCAAGCCATGGCATTCTTGGCTCATTTAGCTGAGGTAATTAATCAATGCTCGTTTTTTTGTTCTAGCTTTTTGTCATGGTTTTGAATTTATCAAATATCGGGGCAGGAAAAAAATATATGGGGACCTTTTCTAGTTGTTGCTCCTGCTTCAGTTCTGAATAACTGGGCTGATGAAATCAGCCGCTTCTGCCCTGATCTGAAGACTCTTCCATATTGGGGTGGGCTTCAAGACCGTACAGTACTTAGGAAGAACATTAACCCAAAGCGTCTTTACCGAAGGTTATTTTCCATTTCTAAGACCACCCTTTCTATTTTATTTAGTTGCTATTGTCATTTACTATGTATCAAATTATACATTAGCAGCATAACATATTCGCAACAACTGTGATGTTGATTTAACATGTTTAAATCAAATATTATACTTTATATGCATAGTTGCTTAGGGCGCAAAGCGCACTAAAGCGCTAGGATACCCGAGAGTATGAGGCGCAAGGCTTTATTGAAGTGCATACAAAGTGTAAATATCTTGAAATAAGGATCATCATCATCTAGTGAACTTTGACAGAAACAAAACTGAGTATTGGGTATATTGCTACTCCATGACTGATGAGTCATGATCAATTAGTGATGACCTTTGAGGAATAATTGCTGAACTTTGACAGAAACAGAAAGGAGGGATAATTCTGCTAACCTTCGTTGACAGAAACAAAACTGAGTATTATTATTACCTTGATTGGAAGGTCAGCCGCTGCACAGTTGCACTCTCCAATTCAGCGACTTGTAGACGCAGAGAGAATTTGGGCATGAGGGAGATGAAACATATGCATATATGTTTTTTTAACATCAAATAGGCATGAACTTTGCTAATTGAGCTTTAAAATTTGTTGGGCTTGAATAATTTTATGTGTACGCACAAAATCTCAATACTTAGCACCCGATGCACGCTTCTGCTCCTCACATCTGCCCCTTGGCGCGCCTAAAACGCGTGCCTGTTTAAAGTGTTGCAGCCTGCCAGGCGAGTGCCTTTAATAACTCTGACTTTATTTAGACCAACTTGAAATGTGTGTTATGTGATAGAAATTCCATAATGATTTTTGAAGTGGGGTCTAGTTTTTAGTATTTTGTATCTGAAAAGTCATTTTGATTTTTAATATGTCTTGATCGTTATTTTTCTTAAAGTGAAGCTTGTTTAAGTAAGAGCAATCAGTTGATTCGATGGTAATTTATGTGAGGAGTTTAATTTTCCATGAATCTCTAATATAATTCCTAGATCCATAATCAACCACTTAGCCATGTAATGGTACAATAATATTTACACTAGTAAGATATAAATGAAAATGTTTTATGGGGAACTTGCATCTTCACTAAGTGCATGGTACTATAGATAGGGCTCAACCTGATGACCTCATGAACTCCGGAGTGAGGGTTAATTTGTTAAATTGCGTTGACTAAAATTTGACAGCAAAAGAGTCAAAGACATGCAGTGTCTGATCAAAACTAGGTAGAAGTAATTAGCTCTAGGAAGGGTAAAAGACTGGAATGGTAATATGCTAGATATTCATACATGCCATGGTGTAGCTTCTCCAGGGACAGGTGCCTTCCTATGATGTGTTCGTTTACAGATTTTGACAGTGCACTGTTTACTGCAAATACGAACCCCATTAAATGAAAATAGACAATACTCTTGCTTCTTCTCATTAAACCATCAATTGTAGAATGTTGCACATCCACTCTAAAGAAATTTCAAATACACGGAGTTGATTTTGTTTTGAAGAATATGTTATTATCATCTCATATAAATCGTTAAAATTAAGCTAATTAAATTTAGCATCTGATGTGGAAAAGGAGTAATTCTGCAGTTTCATGTTTTTTCGGTCTTCGCAAATTCTCGTCTGTATACGATTTTGAGCTCCTACCTCTCGTCTCTATGAGTCAATTCCACGACTTTCTTCTAATTTTTTTTGTATGCATTATGTGAATGCCTGTTGCCCTCGTTTGCGTCTGTTAATGAAATTTGTGACTTGTTAGGAATGCCGGATTCCACATTCTAATTACCAGTTACCAACTGCTAGTTTCTGATGAGAAATACTTTCGCCGTGTTAAGTGGCAATATATGGTGTTGGATGAAGCCCAGGCAATAAAAAGTTCAAACAGGTTTGACCATTTACATTAATGATTTTTTTGGGCATAAAGATATATAACTTGAACTATATAATTATCAACTTTTATTGATTTTTTGTCCAGTGAATTTCCATTGTTTTTTGCTGGCTGGGAAAGAATGCATACTGATGTAAACAATGTGGTGTGCAGTTAGATTTTCAATTAAATTTTATTTGAAATGGTGCTGGGTATAAATTTTGAAAGCTGACTTAATATGTTAATGTTTGAAATGACGTGTGTATTTTGTATGTAATGATCGAATGAAAGAAAAAGAAAATCGAGGAGTGTAGTAAATGAGGTTTAAATGGTTAGAATAAACTGAATTGTTTCACATTTTTAAAAAAATTGAATTGTTTCAAAATAAAATTTGCATCTCATTTTCACCCTATTTATTGCTCGTCTCTTAAGGTTCAGAACCTTATACGCAATGCAGATCACTCAGTGGTTGCGTAAAATCCTCCAAAACCCATTGTTAATTGAAATTGGAAATCAACTCCAGGTTCTGGCTATCCAAAAATGCAGACCAGGCAATATCTATACAACATAGCGGTGTTTGTTTTTTTGCCTTTTTTTTTTTGCACTTGCCTGGTTGTGGTAACCATAATTCGCTCAAAAATTCCTATTTCGATGGTTTCTTGAACTACTTTTGTTCCTTTCTTAAACCGATAATGATAATTCGTTTTTGTTGTATGGGTTAGTACCTTATATATTATCTTCATATCTTGTTTGTGAACACATCATCAATTGTATGCATAAATATATTTAATTGATCATATTGTGGCTTATATTTTATGACAGCATAAGATGGAAGACACTGCTGAGTTTCAATTGTCGAAATCGTCTGCTTCTAACTGGTACTCCGGTACAAAACAATATGGCTGAACTTTGGGCTCTGCTACATTTTATTATGCCAACCCTATTTGATAGCCATGAACAATTCAATGAGTGGTTCTCAAAAGGGTATGTTTCTTCTCTGTTTAGTTGTTGATATCTCTGAACTTCAAATATCATTATAACGCTATTTTCATTACAAACAGAATTGAGAGTCATGCGGAGCATGGTGGGACATTAAATGAGCACCAGCTTAATCGTTTGGTGAGTACTTTATGTCTCCTTTTGTAGCTTATCAAATGTAATCTTTGTAACAGTGGTTGGATTTTTAATCTTTTACTATAGTGTTTTATCAACACGTAGACCATAATACTTTTTTTATGTCGCATCAACAGTTTGTTGACCATGCTCATCTTTGGCCAAATTATGTAACAACTGCTTAATGCCATTGACTATAGTTGATGCTACTAAGCTCTACATGACATTGAGCTCAACTTTCTCCGCAGCTTATCATCTTTCACTTATTTCCGTGTAACCTCGGGTTTCTAAAAGAGCTTTGTTTTATTATCTTGAAGTGATCTTCAATGTAGGATAGTTTTCTGGAATCGGTTAAATTGGAAAAAGTGAGGTGTTTTGGACTTGTGTGTTTTTGCTTTCTGATTTTTTGTTGGCCCCCACCTTTGCCTCACCCATTTTATTTTGAAAACAGCATGCAATTCTGAAGCCTTTCATGCTGCGGCGGGTTAAGAAGGATGTGATCTCTGAGTTGTCCGGGAAAACTGAAATCACAGTGCACTGTAAATTAAGTTCTCGTCAGCAAGCATTTTATCAGGCTATAAAGAATAAGATATCCCTGGCTGAGTTGTTTGATGGAAATCGTGGACATCTCAATGAGAAAAAGCTTATGAATTTGATGAACATTGTTATCCAGCTGAGGAAGGTAAACTTTTGTTTCTACTGTTGTGTATTGTTACTTTTGAGGACTCAAGGCACACTCTCTTATTGAATGCATGGTGCTTATTAGAACTCAAGTGTAACTTGCCTTTTATTTCTGCCTTCAAATAAATACCCATGTATCTTCTAAATTGATTCCATGTATTTAGATTAATAAAAAAAAATGAAAGTCAATTACCTTTTTCAGAAATGGGGACATCAGTATCACTTCTGTACTTCCTGAAAATGGAATGAGAGATTTCAAAAATGGATGAGGGAACATCATTTGAGTCATTTTGGATGTTTATCACCTATTTGAGTTCAAAATTTTACTTTTGACAGTGGTATTCATTCTGCATGTCCAGGTATGCAATCATCCGGAGTTGTTTGAGAGAAATGAGGGAAGCACATATTTCCATTTTGGAGAGATACCAAATTTTCTTCTTCCTCCACCTTTTGGAGAATTGGAAGACATTTGTTATTCTGGTGGTAGAAATCCCATTGTATATGAGGTAATTTGAGAAGTTTGTTATATGTCACTAATTTTCATTGTAAGGCACACCATTTTGCTTTACAGATTTGAAGTTTTCTCCCATTTCACGTGTATGCTGTCTCTCTGATTTATTAAACACCAACTACATGATCATATTATAAACTGATTTTATTTTAGATGCCAAAACTCGTGTACCAAGAAGTTGTCCGTGATTCCAAGTTGAGTTATTCTCGATTAGGCCGAGGGTTGAGCAGAGTGTTAGTTGAGAAACTTTTTAACATATTTTCTCCAGAAAATATATGTCGATCCGCACTGCAGCTGGATTACAGTTCAGATGGTACTTCTTTACAAAATGGAACTTTTGGATTTTCCCGCCTCATTGATTTGTCGCCAGCGGAGGTTTCATTCTTGGCATGTGGGGTCATTTATGGAGAGATTATTGCTTTTTGTCACGAGATCGAATCGGGAACGTTTGAATGGATTATCGGACATGTTGCTGGAAGATGAAGATTATGGTGACTATACTCACATTAGCAAGGAAAAGGTGAGAGCTGTCACACGGATGTTGCTGATTCCATCTAAATCAGAGACAAATTCTCTAAGAAGGAAATTTTCGACAGGTGCTGGGGACGTCCCTTTCGAGGCTCTAATAACATCTGATGAGGACAGGCTTCTACATGATATTAAACTTTTGCATTCAGTATATTCTTTCATCCCCAGGACTAGAGCACCTCCGGTAAGAACTAATGCGGATTTGACCCATTTGTATCTTAATTAATGATGAATTTGTGAGTGTTGAAGTTTAACTTGAAATGTAACATCTACTATCAGATAAATGCCCATTGTTCTGATCGAAACTTTGCATATATGATGACTGAAGAGTGGCATCATCCCTGGCTTAAAAGATTGTTGACAGGGTTTGCTCGAACGTCTGACTTTAATGGTCCAAGAAGGCCAGGAATTTCTCACCAATTAATACAAGAGATTGATGCTGACATACCTGTTTCACAGCCTGCTCTTCAGCTTACTTACAAGATATTTGGGTCCTGTCCGCCCATGCAACCATTTGACCCTGCAAAGATGCTTACAGTTTGTGCTCTTCATGTCCTTATTGATGGTTCTATAGTCTTTGAATGTCTTTAAAGGTTCATTGTCATTTTCTTCAGGACTCTGGGAAGCTTCAAACACTTGACATACTGCTGAAACGTCTACGTGCCAAAAACCATCGTGTGCTTCTCTTTGCTCAAATGACGAAAATGTTGAACATACTTGAGGTAAGTGGAACTAATTTTCACCAGCATGATTTTGTATGTACTATTATAAAAATTGTTGGTATTTTATTTATGATGGTTCTACATGACGATTGTACATTACTAAATTATGAATTTTTTTCTCTATAAATGTGTCGGAGAAATACTCTTTCCTGTGTTATTTATCTGGTAAGGTCGTCCCCTCATTAGTCAAAACTTTTACACAATAAAACAATATCCTAGTTAATTCACTTTGTGAATGTACGAAGTCACAAACTTAGCCTAGAACTCTATGAATAGCCATCATTACCCTTGAATGCACGACCAAGCTAACCGTTTCAGGTTATTAACTCTTCTAAAAGCTATTATGATATCTAAATTAGGTTTATGAAAATTTGAAATTTGGCAAGTGTGTGCTACTGATATTTCCTTCATTTAAATGACAGAAACCACTGACTCATAAATCTACATATTTGAAGTAAATAGAAAATTGCACGTGCACAATTTCATATGAAACAAAATTAGTTAATTTAATAAATGAGAATTGCAATTACATATGTTAACTATTCATGTTAATCACTAATATGTCACTAACTTTGAACAGGCAATAATATTTTCCTTTAAAATATGCTCTACTTTTTGGTGTATGTTTTAATTTTTTTTTTTGTCTTTTTCTTTAATCTAATACAAATATTTTCTCATCATATTCAATATCAATTATTGGACTTTCTTGAGCTTCAATGATCTGTACCTATTTTTAATTTTCTTTTGATTTTTATGATTCTGACGATATTTTATCTTTTGGTTATGTAACCTCGATTGTTCTATGGTATTCTTTTTTTCTTTGCCATATATGGTTTTTGAGACATTCAAAAGTGTTTCCAATGGTTCAACGATAATATCTCATTATATATTTCAATAGCTATCTTGTATGAGAGGAAGATTATGATTATTCTTGTTTGTTTCTTTAGAATATTGTAGTATTTATGTAGAATCTCCATATTGTAATGAAAAAAAGTTATTTATAAGTGTGAACTCTGCAATGACTGATGTTTCAGCATATCATTCACAACTTCAAACAAATCAAATAGTCAATATATTCCTTTATTGAATAACCAATACGAAAATAAATGTGTTGACAAGATGATAATTTCATTCTTTGTCAAAGTACTTTTAACATTGGATTTAGAATTACTGTCACTAAATCAATATTTACCCTTGGATGTGCTTACAACTAACTCCATCACTTGTTTTAACAATTGATCTCGTGCAATTACTGCATGCCTTACACCAAGAGCTAGATTTATTTTTAAGCTAACGACTTTAAAACAATACATGTGTCCAGTGTTTGTTCAATACCGTAAAAAAATATATAGATTTTTGTCATAAACAGTAAGTGGCAAACGATAAATTTTACTTACTCACCATTAGAAATAGTAATTTATTTAGATGCTTTCTTTGATCAATAATGCTGTGCTGATCTGCTGTTGATAAAGTATATAATGCTGTGCTGATCTGCTGTTCATATGGCAATTGTTGTGGTTTGACTTCTTCTGATTCTTCAACTATCTTGTCCATGCATACTACATTCAAATTTTTACTTGTTTGTATTTTTCCCAGTTTTTTAAATTATCTTTGAATTTATCTGTAGAATTCTCTTACTTTACATGATGCCTGTACGACGACTTGCTTTGCAGGATTACATGAACTATAGAAAATATAGGTACCTTAGGCTTGATGGATCTTCCACGATAATGGATCGTCGAGACATGGTCAATGACTTCCAGCATCGGTATTTTCTCACTTGTCCTTGTTTTATTTCGCACGTGAACACATAAATTTTTCTGAAATTTCCACAATTCACGATCCCGATGCTGCAGGAACGACATATTTGTGTTCTTGCTGAGCACAAGAGCTGGTGGGCTTGGAATCAATTTGACGGCTGCTGATACTGTCATATTTTATGAAAGTGATTGGAATCCAACGTTGGATTTACAAGCAATGGACAGAGCTCACCGTCTGGGTCAAACTAAGGATGTCAGTGTTTTGTTACCCTTAATCTTTGAATTAAAAAGAATTCTAATCTTACTTGTGGTTAGCTTTTCATCTTTCTTGCATCGTTGTGGTTTTCTTGGGAATGATCTTTCATTAAAGCAATTGGATATCTTCATTTTAACGTTTTATTGTTTTAGTGTTCTTTCTGGTTGTTTTTCCTAAGCAATGAATATAAGCACACATGTTAATATTATGGCAGCTGGCATCCATCTTCAAGGAAGCATTGTTTATATATTTTTATTCCTCGATTTACGAACATCGAAACATATGTTTTGATCACGCAGGTCACTGTTTATCGTTTAATATGTAAAGAAACGGTGGAGGAAAAAATTTTGCAGAGAGCTAGTCAGAAAAGCACTGTGCAGCAGCTTGTCATGACAGGTGGTCATGTTCAGGGTGATCTTTTGGCTCCTGAAGATGTTGTATCATTATTGATTGATGATACTCAACTCGAACAAAAATTGAAAGAAGTTTCGCAGCAGGTGGGTATTAACGCCTTGAAATCATCAGTTTAAATTCAAAAACACTTGTGATGATATTGAAGTGCTTGTGCTGTATTCTGTCACCAGGCTAAAGATAGACAGAAGAAGAAAGGTGGAACAAAGGGCATACGAATTGATGCAGAAGGAGGTGGTGCATCTATTGAGGATTTTACAAACCTTGGATATGGTAGTGAGTCTGAGCTTCCTGAACCTGATAAACCAAAACCTACAAACAAAAAGGTGACATCCAACATCCTTTTGAATCTTTGATTGTAAATTTTGCGTCTTGAAAGTTTCTATTTACCGTTTTTCTTTATCTCGGGGATGGAATCGGGCAGGTTTGACTTAGGACCCACCCCGCAAAGAGAAAATTGGACTTTGGGACCTGCCCCACCTCGCTTATTATTTAGCCCTACCCTAAAACCTGGTGGGCCCAATCATGGTCCGACCCGCAAACCCGCCAAGTTCACATGCTTTCAATTTGTTTTAAATCCAATTTTAAGACTTCTACCTAGGAAAAAAATTTATTTAATATTATTCAATATAATAAAAAAAAATTATTAGTTTAATATATGTACCTGTTGACCGGTTCCTAACCCACCTCGCTACCTGTTTGACCGGGTTTGGACAATTCCGCCCCATATAGAGCCGGTAAAACCCGGCGCATTGTCATACCTACTTGATCTCTTAAGATATGTAAGAGTAAGTCAGATTTGATTAATTTCATCATGTGTTTTGAATATTTGCTCAATGCCAAGATGTATTCGCAGAGGAAAGCTGCAACGGACAAGAAGGGGCAGCAAAATAATTCTAAATTGGTGGGTTCATCGTCTCCGAACTCGATGATAGTGGACTATGAACCCGAAGTTCCCACACAAAACAGCGAAACCCTACAGCAGCAAAGACCAAAGAGGTTGAAAAGACCGACAAAGAGCTTAAATGAAACCATTGAGCCTGCTTTTACAGCTATCCCACCTGTATTTCAAGACCAGAATCAAATTGCACCAGTTCCCTGAACCAGTACAGGGGATACACTCCAGTCTAAACTCCCTATTTGTATTCGAACACTGGCTGCTGAAGAAGGTAACCGAACGTAATGTACAGGAGAGAGTCAAACATGAGCTTCCCCTTATTTTTGGTGGCAAGATGAAAGGTAATTGAGGGAAATTGAATATATTATGTATTATTTGGTAGGATGTTACTAGCTGCAGATATCCTGGCAACTGAATTACAAATGTAGTTCTAGTGTATAGAAGGAAAATAATTCCTATTTACCAAATCATATTTAATGTAAAAAAAGTTCATGGGATGAATCGACTTGAGTATGATATATATGCAATCTTGAAGGTTTACTTTGAACCCACTAAGCTACTTTCTCACACTCCGACACAGTGAACATAGCGACCAGTAATTGTAGTGGCTTCAGTCTGAACAGGAGAAGAGGAACGTCCATCTCCTCACATGATAGAGAAGAAAATCGTTTCTCGAAAAAATTAAAAATTTACCCCCAAGAATTGAAGTTCCATCCCCCTTGGTGTTGTTAACTTGGGCTCTCCCTGAGCTAGGAATCTATGATAGTAGCTCTTTTAAGATCTTTTCAAATAGATGCAAGAAACTGCGCTCAAAGTTTAAACTTGTAATTCTGAAATCAAATTCGTGGCCTGTGGTCTATCAACGATTTGATGCCAACCACAATAATGAAAATTATTGCGCTTGTTTCACCTGGTAGTAGTCGTTAGCTATAATTTTATTTTTCTTTTTTATTGCAGATACGATAGTAAAGATTACTTTGAGTCTAGAGATGATTCGATTTTTTATTTTTTTTATTACAGGTACGTTAATAATTAACTCGGGCTCAATTATTTAACTTGTTCGAATACTTGCTCAATGGCTACAATTTACTTTACACTCTATTGATATGAGCAGAGCCGCGAATGAATCGAACTCGAGTCGAGAAATGCCACCTTCCTCGGTTGACTGTCGCAAGGCAGCTCCTAACTTCTTCTCAGCCCTCTTCCTTATCTCTTCCCCATCTTCTGATGCCATCAACGTCTTCACGACATTCGCAATGGTCGAGGCTTTCACCACTTCTCCACTTGGATCCCATTCCCTCGCACAATCCCCACTTTCAATATCTGAGAGTTTTGTGTCTGGAAATGAAATCTTTTCTGAGAGTTTTGTGGGACGGCTGTGAATTTATATATATAATTATGCTATCTAATCCAACTTATTCTGTTTTATAATTAATAAAAATCAACAGAATAATTTCTTTTGGAAAAAAACTAAATTTTATTAAGTATATTAATCATAAGACACCGTTATTAGAACTAAACACAGGCATGAAAAAAATTTCAAAAAAATGTTCACAAGTACTCCGATCCATCACTATCTCATGCAGAAAAACAATTATCAACCTACTATGCTGAAAATTTTATAAATTATTAAGAAAAATTTATTTATAATAATCATATTTAATTTTTTGGACAAACATAATTTGTTTTTTTAAGATAATCATCACAATTATTTATTAGTATGTTAGCTTAATTTGTTCATCATCCTCGACGACTTTGTCCTATATTATAAAGAAATTAAGTAGATTTGACTATCATTGTTTTATAATTAATTGTACACAGGCCTTTCAAACTAGCAAGTTCATCTGTCTTGTCTACTTTGCAATATCATTCATTTTGGCTTTACATGTTGACATCTGTTTGTTTAGCTTATTCTAGAATTTGAAAGTATTGTGTATTATTTTAAAATATGATAATACAACGTAACAGATTGTTTTTGAGAAGCGGTGAAAAGGTATATTAAAGGTAATAATTAAACTGGGAAATTGAAAATGGATGAAAGATAGGCTAGGGTCAGAACCGGTATGGAATTGGCATGTTAAAGAAAGGGCATGGCTCGGCTCTTCCTTGTTGCAGCTCTTCTGCTCTTCCGATGATGTGGCTCTTCCATGGATCTGTTCTTCCCGTGGTGCTGCTCTTCCCGTGGTCGGTACGAGTATGCATGGGAAGAGCAGGGTTTTCCTTGGAGAAAGACCCGACGTGGCATCGGATAGTTCTAACATTCAATTGAAATATTAGTAACATGCGCTCAAAAGATTTAGAGATTCTGTTTTTTGGTCTATTTTGGTTAAATCGGTCATTTTGGCGATCTGTTGTGTTTTGTTGCCGAGCTGGAGACTGAGGATGATTTGGGTCTTTTGCAATCATTAGCTGAAGTCTATGGACTGCTCAGAACAAGTTGATTTTTGACGAAGTTTGGCTGGCACCAGAAGGTGGTTCTGGAGACTACAGTCCCTCGTCGCATGGCGACGCCAAATTTCTAGGCCCTCTTCCTTATCTCTTCCCCTTCTTCTGATATCATCAATCTCTTCACCACATTCTCAATACTTGAAGCCTTCACCGTTTCTGTGCTGGGATCCCATTCCCGCGCAACAATCCCCACTTTCTGTATCTCGCTTGTCAGGAAAGCATCTTTAAAAAACTCGCTGTACCAAGTAATAAAATTAAAATTAAATATAGAATAAATTCGAGAGAACATAGCTTAAAATGACTATCAAAATAAATCATTCGAAATTAAATAAGCAAATAATTTTGTGAAAAATAATAAGTATATTATATTGATTAAACGAACCGTAAGAAAAAGATGAAAAATAAATGGAAACAAAACACGAATTATCGATAAACTAAACTAATTAATCAAGAAAAACAATGTAGAGTCAAGTAATTAAGTAAAAAAAACTCATATGAGAAAAATAGATACTCACTAAAATAAAATGAAACACTAAGGCTCCGTTTGGTACGTGTGATGGGATGAGTAAATGATTAGTAATTAGAGTAATTAAAAAATGAGATATATGGATTAATAGTATGGTGTGATAAATAACATGGTGTTTGGTATGATTTTAAAATGATGGATTAATTTTGTAAATTTTATTGCAATTATTAAAATGGCACAAGTGTTAATTAAATATATATTCTTAAAATAATTGGATAGATAATTAAATATTTATAATTATAATTTATATTTATTAAAATTAATTTAAATATATTTATTAAAAATAAATTTGTAAATATGCATTTACTTTAATAATTAAAATAGCAATAATATTTTGAATGTTAATGTTAAATAAAGTTTAGTAATAATTACAATATTATTGTTTTTTAAAAAAATTATAAATATTCTTAAAATAATTTGATAGATAATTAAATATTTATAATTATAATTTATATTTATTAAAATTAATTTAAATATATTTATTAGAAATATATTTGAAAATATTACGGTAATCATTAAACAAAATAAATTAGAATTTAATAAATATTTATTTTCATAAAAGAATTAATTAACAAGATTAGAAATTTATAAAAATTTAATTTAAGATAGATTTGTATTACAATTTATTTTTTTTAAAATGATTGAAAATAATAAAAATATATGAAATTAATTTATAAAAACTTATAATAAAAATTTAAATATTATATTAATTATTAAATTTTCATTAATTTTAATTTTCGTATTATATTGAAGTAGTCAATTCAAGGGTATTATGGTCAATATACAATTTTATCATTATCACTATTCAAGAATTATACATTATCACACATTTGAGAAGTAATATTTAATCACACAAATAACATAAATAGTGAGGGCTTTCAATCATAATGAAGGGCCTCCATGCTAAATTAAAAATGAACCAAAAGTGAGATAAGGGATGACTATTTAATAATCATTCCCTTATCATGGCTACCAAACATAGCCTAAAAGATCCAATGTATTAAACAAATTAATGTAATAAAACTAAAATAAATATAGACTAATATATAGTTTGGATGAGAGGAACTCAAAATAACCATAAAAATAAATTCTTAGAGACCGGATCTAATCTTCAAATTTTGTGAAAAGTGGCAAATATATTTTACTAATTAATTAAACGAATTATGAAAAAAAAAAAAAAAAAAAAAAACCATGTAGAACCGTGCTAGAGGGAAAATTAAAAGTACGAATAAATTCAATGTATTCAAATTATATTAATGCACATATATTAATAATTAGTAATTAGTTTTTAAAGATAAAAAAAGAAATTACAAGTTAACTTATATAAAATAACAACTTGTTAAATTAAAGAGAGAGTGATATACATGAAAATTCATAATTGAAAATGAAATATTTATATGTAACAAGTAGATTTTGAAAATGAACATTTTCAGTTGAAGATTACATTTAGTTATTAAATCTTATTGAATCCAGAACTCCGATCCCACATGATGAATAACCAAAATGTGATTTAACTTTGTTTATTTAGTGTTTCAATTTTGTAAGAATTTAAATTTGAATTTTGGTAGTTTATTTTTTGTTTTGGTTTTCACTCTATTTTCGTCGGAGTGATGACATGACGCTTGACATAACGTTAAAAAAATATTAATATGACATCAAACAATATTAATGTGTCTAACACTAGTCAGCACCTTATAAAAAACTTGACAAAAAGTCTAAACACGACCTAACAAACTCAAATTTAAATACTTAGAAAACCAAAACACATAATAAGAAAACTTATTAAACTATTTTGGTTATTGCTCCAACATCATTAATCACAACTTGGTCGATTCCTTGTATCATCCAAAGTAGTTATGTATTATTTCTTTTAAAAAATAGTTTTGTATTAAATCTAAGAGGAAATAACTTTTAGCCATATTTTGGATTTTGATCCTCTAAATACTCAAATTTTGATTTGGTCAGCAATTTCAGAATTTTTTAGTCCTACATCTTTGAATTGCTGATGCGGGGTAGAAAAAAGTTGATTTGAAGTCGAAATTATATCGAAAATTGCTGACGTGATGTTGAAAAATGATTACGTTTCTGATGATATACTAAAATTTTAATCAAAATAGCTAAAAATTAAAAGTTAGGTATTATAACCAAAGTTATCTAGTTAATGAACTAAAACTAAAACAAAAAAACAAAAAACAAAAAACAAATTTAATGAATCAAAAAGTTAGCTTCCTTTGAATCTAATGTTTTATAGATGTTGAGATTTGTTAGATGTTTTTTTCGTGACATGAAATACGTTACCCAATATTTAATTGAAATATTAGCTGAACCAAAAAGTAGGAATGATTATGTTTTTTACTTGCTTATTGTTAGATGGATTGAACTTTGAACACTATTTCTAAATTTTCAAAAAATAATTATTTAATTTTACATTACAGTTTAATCACAGTTAGGCTGTATAATTACGTACTAATACAAGTAAGTGTGTGGGATAAAAGTACTTCATATTTTTTTTTCTCTCTTTCGCTCCTCCATCCTAAACGTAAGCTACACTTCTTCATTGGCTAGAGAATGACTCTATCTGGTGATATGAGCAACAAATGAGTCGAGCTCGAGTCTTGAAACACCTCCTTCCTCGGTTGCCCGTCGCATGGCAGCACCCAATTCCTCGGCCCTCTTCCTTATCTCCTCCCCATCTTCTGACGCCATCAATCTTCTCACAACATTCTCAATAGTTGAAGCCTTAACCACTTCCCCTCGTTGATCCCATTCCCTTACAACAATCCCCACTTTCAATATCTCACTTATGAGGAAACCGTTACTTGGTTGGTCCGAATGCATTGGCCATGCCGCTATTGGCACACCCATTGTAACACTTTCAATGCACGAATTCCACCCGCAATGACTCATGAATCCACCTGTCGCCGGATGAGCGAGAATTTCCGGCTGGGGTGCCCAATGCCGCACCACGATTCCAACCCCTTCCACCCTCTCTTCGAACCCTTTTGGTAGTACAGCTCCCCTCACTTCTCCAGTAAATATGTCTCCTTTATCCGCATCCCTTAGAACCCAGATAAACTTCTGTTTGCTCTGTTCTAATCCCGATGCCAACTCTTTTATCTCTTCATCGGAAAGCGAAGTTGTGGTCCCAAATGATACGTAGATGACAGAATTTGGCTCCTGTTGATCAAGCCACTCTAAACATTTCGGTGGGTTGTCTCGTGAAGGTAACATGGCTGGGATTATTGGTCCAATTGCCCAACTTTTTCTATCACCGATAATCTCTTTACCCGTTAACAGGTCCAAATAAGGTTGTTCTATCAATCTACAGGTGTTAAATATATTTCCAGCTCTATATTTCAACGGCTCAGATTGTAGAGCTGCAAAATTCATGATATCATCTGATACACATCCTTCTAAAGAAGGTAATTCTTTTGAAAGCTCGAGTGGAAACTCTTTCCCCATTCCTTCCCAGACAAAAGCTACCTGACTAAAGGCAGATATACAGTTGAAAACATAGGATTCTGCATTCGGTATGGAGACAACATCCTGGACAACTAGAGCAATTAGAGGGTCGTGTATAACTATAACCCGCTTAGATTTCTTGGCGATTTCCTGCAGGAATTCGAAAACAGGTTGCCGTTGGCTCAACGAGGCGTCCCAGGCTGGTTGGAGCTGCACAGGGAATTTGCTGGAAGAATCAGGATTTGGAGAAGGAGATTCAAAAGCTGGAATTGGGATGTCATGAAAATGAATGTTGGATACATGGCGAGAATTTAATCCATTGACACGAACTCTGGCCTGGCGATTGTGGGTGGAAGATCCGATGTAGTGTACCTGAAGCCCATATTTGAACAGCAAGCAAGAGAGTTGCATGAGCTGATTGAGATGTCCTTGAGCTGGAAATGGCACCATTACTACTGAAACTTGAGTTGCTTCTTCCGCCATTTTAAGTTTTCCGTGTCCGAACACGAAATATTTTCTGTGAGATAAGAGGGGATGACTGGTGAACCTTATATCCTTGGAAAATCAACTTTAGTCCATATACGACTATTTCCGTATATTAAAAATTATTCTATGTAATCATTAATAGAAAAGAATTAGAAATAATAAGTGGCCGAAATATAATTTTTTTAACATATTTTATTTAATTAGAAGCAATATAGACGGGGAATTCAGTCTTCTAAATAGCTACAAAAATACCATAAAGCCGTCCCATTTATTAAAGAGTAGGACTTTTCAGATACGGTCTCAAGAATTTTTATATGTGAGATGTGTCAGTCTTACCGATATTCACAATAAAAAGTAATAGTCTTAGCATAAAAAGTAATACTTTTTCATAGATGACTTAAATAAGAGATCTGTTTCACAAAATACGACCTGTGAGACCGTCTCATACAAATTTTTGTCTTTATTAAATCCACGGATCGTATCTTAAGATTGAGATGGAAATTAAACGTTTCTAAATATTAAAATCTTATGTTGGTTCTATTTAATCTATTAAATAAAAAAAATTATACGCAACGTTGAATGCCACAACGAAAATATATTGCACAAATTAAGAAAGGTCAATAAAAACGACGTTATTTAAAATTAGTCGCTAGCAGAAGTTTGAAAATTCAGTAAAATATTAATATCACCTTTTCAAGTAATTATTAAAAATTAATTATATTGTGAAATGGTTTATGGATATTTATACAAGAGATGAGTCAAATTTTCTCGTATTTACATTAATGAGTAATATTTTTTAAATAAAAACATAATATTATATATGTGTAACCCAAATAAAAGATTCGTTTCTTAAAATTAATTCACGAAATCGTCTCGCAAAATTTTTGTGTTATTAAAATATAGTTAATAGAAAACATATATTTTTCTATCCAACTTTTTGAGTTAATCTGTTGTTTACATAGATAGAACATGTTACTGAATCAGAATATAATAATAATAACAACTGATACTCACGGAAAATTTTAAGGTTCGTTTCTAGCAAGTGTCACTAGTCCAGACGCAGATTTTAAAATTACCTTGAGCCTGAAATCACGAATAAAATCGTTAGAAGGGGGCTAGGTGAGTGTCCCGACGTAGCCCCTCCGACGCTCAAGTCAGAGACTGAAGATATATGAGGGGAGCAGCTAAGGATGCTGCTGAAAACAATATCTTGAATCTCCTAACTGAATACTCAAACCTGATATTTATAGGAGAATACATGGCCCTTGATGGGCTTGTCTTCCCTTTGGGTTAGGGATGAGCCATGGTTAATTGGTTTGGGGTATCAACAACAATATTAATTAATTAAATAAATAAATAAATATTCGAGTCATCATCAGCGTTAGGGGTGTCAATCGGGTGGGTTGGGTCGGGTTTCGGGTCAACCCGTGAAATTTTTTTTATTTTTTTTTCAATCCGAACCCAACCCGAACCCGAAGTAACCCGAAAACCCCCAACCCGAACACGAACCCGTATATCCCGACTAAACCCGTCTAACCCGAATTTTATTTTATTTTTTTTTAAATTAATAAAAAAATTCAAAAAAATAAAAAATAATAATAATATTTTAATTTAAACACATAATAACAAAATTTTCGATTTAAATTTGAAAATTTAATCGTAGAAAATTAAAAGTATATTTACTAAATCAAATAAAAAATTGTTAAAAAAAAATATGCAAAATAAATATTAAATGAAGAAAATTTATCATATAAATATACAATAAATTTTGTTCAAGTATACAATATATAAAAATATAGGTAATATTTTCAAAAAAAAAGTTCGCGGGTCAACCTGCGACCCAACCCGACCTAACCCGAAACCCGCCTAACATGGCACTAACCCAAATCAACCCTACCCGAACCCGAAAAACCCCAACCCGAACCTGATTTTTTTTGTGTTGGGTCGTGTCGGGTTGACGGGTCGTGTCGCATTTTGACACCCCTAGTCAGCGTAAACTTCGGCTAAAGATCAAGGACCCATTTTTCCACGAGAAAATTTGTTCTTGTGCTTGGACCATTAATTAATATTGTCTTTTTCTAATAAAAAAAATAATAATAAGATTTGTCTTTAGAAAGTAGATTAGTCCTCGCTACTTTTCGGCCTTTTGCACATACTTTCAAAGAATTGAATGATGGCCACAAATTTCTGGGCCAGTAATTTTTCTTTTTTCTTTTTTATGGAATTCAAGAGCATTTAAACAAAAGTGATAAATTTATTATTTGTAGTCTGAAATTCCTGAATTTTGAGTCAAAAAAAAAACTTTAACGATGATGTTTGAATTGATTTGATTTCGTTCTCCAGTGTTTGCATGGTATTATGTGAGACCCAAGCTCTAAGCTAACGTCCAAGTCCAGGAAAAAACTGCACCCACTTATACCTGGACTGGGCCAACGATATGAAAAAATCTGGCCCACGTTTTTTGGCCGACCCGATCAGAAGCCGATTGATTGATGGACCCTGGTTATGCATGCAATTCCAAATGAATGGGGACACGTCACTAGTGACCATAGTCTATATATATATATAATATATATATATATTAATGTGCCACTGTTTCTCGTTGACAATTGTTCCCATGCATGCATGGAGGTCGACTGCCCTCTGCTTTTTTAATTCAGTGTTATCATGCCAATCATTCATTATTTATAATAGTAATAATACAGATTAAATATAAGGATAATTTTGAGAATTGAATTTGAAATCTATATTTTATTTATTTAATCAACATGAAAGAAACACCATGATCTCCTTTCTCTAAAACAAAACAAAAAAAAAACAATTTAAAATTCATCCATCCATCCAAATAAAACTTAAAAGATTTAGAGTACAATTGACAGGTTGATTAGATTAATTAGGCTTTTTCCACGTAAAATGGGATGAAAATCACTGTATACATAATGTGGCAAATCCATTAAATCAAGGAAAAAGTAGATGTCTCACTCGACGAATTTCACTCGTAGTTTATTCAAAGTTCATTAATTAGAATGGGGTCATCTTATGTACACCAATTCAAAATTTACCCGATGTAGCATAGTATTCACCTTAAATCATCGAGCCACACTTACATGTAACATGGGACCGTTTCATTTCTTACAAAAATTTGCGTGAGATGTGACGAATTTTTTATTTGAAGTCATCCATAAAAAATATTATTTTCTATGTTATTACTCTTATGTTAAGAGTATTACTTTTTTATTGTGAATATCAGTAAGATTGACTTGTCTCACAATAAAGATTCATGAGATCGTTTCATAAAAGATCTACTCTAAGTTTTTTTTAATAAAAATTTGTATTTCGTTTTCAAAGGATAGCCGCGATCTCGAAAGTGGGTATCGTTGAACGATGTTGCAATTCTGTAACTACGTGTCTAGTCGACAAATACTACTAATTATCTATACATAATATAACAGTGTGAATCAAGGTCAAAGTTTTTCTATTGTGTAATGTCAACTTTGTCCTTAGTTTGTACATACAGGAAAAATTTAGTGAGGATGTTTTTGTCAAATCAGTTATTATGATAAGGTACAAAATTGTCAAACTATATTTATGTTAGATAATGATCAAGTTGCCAAAAAAACTGATATAGATGAATTGAACAAACTTTTTTCACAAAAAATATTAATTTGAAAAGATTGAAATACCAAAATATATTGGTTTTATTTGCTTATAGATGAAGTGAAAAAGAATTTTTTCACAAAAAACTTAATTTGTAGAATTTTTTCACAAAAAAAGTTAATTTGTAGAAGATTAAAATAACAAAATTCTTTTGTTTTATTTTCTTGTAAATAAAGTGAAAATATTTTTTCCACAAAAACTTAATTTGTATAACGATATGATGTTAAATATCTTTTATTTTACGTTCATTAAGATTAATTTTTTTTTAAATGAAGAATTAAACTAATGAAGCCAAATAATTAAACTAATTTTGTTTTTGTTTTAACAAGGTTGGTGTCATGAAGAATGTTAGATATTTAATTACATTTACAAAATTATACAAGAATTATCATATATAATCCTAATAAATATTTCATTGATATTTATTTTATCTATGTTTCTTTATCAAAAAGAAAGTCAACTAATATTGTTCAAAGCCTTGGTTTATTTTATCTATATTTTTTTCCACAAAATATTAATTTGAGAATATTGAAATACAAAAAATCATGGGTTTTATTTGTTTATAGATGAAGCGAAAATAATTTTTTCCCAAAAGAATTAGTTTGTACAATATTGAAATACCAAAATTCTTTTGTTTTATTTGGTTGTAAATATAGTGAATTTTTTCCACAAAAAACATAATTTGTGTAAGGACGTGATATTAATTATCCTCTATTTTGCATTAATTGAGAATAATTAATTTAAAACGACAAATTAAAATAATGAAGTCAAATAATTAAATCATGTGGGTTGGTGTTATGAAGAATGTTCGACGGTTAATTACATTTTACAAAAATGATACAAAAAATTATTGAATATAGAAGAAAGATGACCTTATAAATATCTCGTGAGTATTTATTCTATCTATTTTTCTTTATAAAAAAACCCAACTAATATTTTTCAAAGCCTTAGTTTATTATTAAAATCTAACAATATATGATTGAATACATACAGTTTTACTAATTTTAACTATTTTTCGTCTTTGTAAAGATAAGAAACTGTAACAATTACTTATTTGATGATCTTGCAATTGACGAAGATGTATTTTTATAAAGGATGGATATAAGTAAATCAATTATAGATTTATGTAATCTGAAATGACATATCTTTTAAGGTAAATTTTTAAAATTATTATGAATAAATCTTTACAAAAATTATTCATTATTGCTCAATATTTCTCCTTATGAGTTATGATTGATAATAAGAAAGGTCAAATTTATTTATTTTTATTTGCTTGTAGATGAAGTGAACATATATTTTTCACAAAATATTAAATTGAATATGATTTGTTTTATTTTGTAAATCTATAATCTTTTGAATGAGTTATATATGCAAGAAGTTTCTCAGAAAAAAAAATTAATATATACAAATTTAATACTTCCAATAATATAGTATGAAATATATAAAAAATTATGTTATCGTAATTTTGAATTTTTGTATTTAAATAACATATTGCATAAATATGTTATATCATTAAGAGTTGAACACTTTTTGATAAATATAATAAAATATTAATTAATCATATTTTGTCAGTTGTCTAGAAGATAGAATAACCAAAATTTCATTGATTTTATTTGCTTGTAGGTTAAGTTAAAATATTTACAAAAAATAAATATAATTTGCAGAATATTGAAATAACAAAATTCTTTGGTTTTATTTGCTTGATGAAACAAACTTTTTTTTTCAACAAAATCTTAATTTGTGTGGAGATTTGTAGAGGCATCAAATAGAGAAGAATATACATTTCTTCTCATAAGATTTGCTAATGAAGATGGTGAGAATATTGTTTTTCACAGAGAAGAAAAAACTGATGACAACAAAAAATCGTGAAAGCAATATAAATTGAAAATATAAAAGAATAAAACATTTGACGCAATAATTTAATTTAAAGTTTAGAATATATTATCTATGTTATATTTTTATTTTTCATAAATCAATAACACGTGGTGAAATAAGTGGTCAACGTTATGTATTATACTTTTTTATTCTCTCAAATTTAATTTTAATAACTATTGTGATATCAATTTTATATTATGTTTTCTCCAATGTCTAATTTATACAAAATTATAATATTTATTACTACTATGTTTTTCAACAATTATTAATTTATTTAGATTGCGCTATGATAAATTGATTTCAAATTTATGGATTAGAATTATAATTTTCTTGTTAACAATGAAACAATATATCAAATCTTGAATCTACGCATTACTTATTTACATATTATTATTTATATAAAGTAGAATAAATTTCAAATAACATTGAGTGGACTTGAAAAATATCATATTTAACATGAAATACTACTATATAAACATGAAATGAGTGGATTTGAAGTTTATGATGTTACTTCTCTAAATAACAAAAATACATTTGAATGTATTGAAATCCATGGATTTGAAATCACTCCATTCAAGAATAAACTTTGATTTATAACACATAAAATTTTTAAACAAATATCTTTTGCACTCATTTTATAATAAATGTAGTACACATTATATTACATTGAATTTCCTACGGATAATGCTAAAGGTACAACCAATATATCGTACTGCGATATTTACAACAATTATATCGTGAGATTTTGTTATTATCTAATGTGATTTTATATTTAATTTATCATGAGATTTTGATAAATTAAATTTCTGTATTGATTTTTTTGAATTGTAAGAATTATTGTACAAATTTGGTTGCACATGTAACATTACTCATTTTCTATCGATTAATATAGCATGAAATCATCAATATATAATTTTTTGTAAATTAATCTATTCGGATCTCATTTCTTTAACAACAATTATTGATAATAGAAATGTATTTTCACGTGCGTCGCACGTGTCTTTTCCTAGTTTTTTAAAAAGACAAATACTACTAATTATACTTCTATTTGTAGTGCTGTTAATATCTGATCGAGTGACTCACAATCTTATACACATACATACATATTCTACATACATGTATATATATCATAAAAAAATTATTGTGAGACAGTCTTACAGTTCAATTTTGTGAAATGAATTTCTAATCCGTTTTAAAAAAATACTACTTTTGCATGATAGATATGAGTTTGATCGACCCGATAATGAATATAGATATGTAATACGGTCTCGTTCTCTGTATATATTACCTTGTAATCAAATCATGATAATAAAAAATTAGCAATAATTACAGCACATATCATTTTCAAGCTTGAAAGAAAAAATAATAACTGTGGTGGTACTCAGTTGGCTAGGGATATCATGTATTTTAATTCCGGCACATTTTTATATTTAGTATTATGCGTATCGATCGGAAGACAACATAAGGATCGTGTAATTGTGAGAATATATTTCTCAATTAATTATTCATGGCCTATACACTATTCAAATATATTATATCGACAGGTGGCATTAAAATCTAATATTAAATATGTCTTAATATAATATTTCGTCTTATCTAAAAAAACAACGACCATTTTAATTTCAAAAAATTATACAGAGACGGTTTGATTTTCAAAATTTGATTGGTGACGGGTGACCTATAAGGGTGCGAAATGATTTGCATATAAACGGTGAAGCGTCATGAAATCAACCAATGAACAAAAATGTCAACCCTTGCACAGTTTGAGCAAAGATTTCTCACTCTCCAAAGAACCGGAAGCAGCAAAAGCACCACCAAAATGAAAATTATTCCACCCACCCACCTCCTAGATTCAACTTCCGATGACGATTACCATCGTCACATCCGCCGTTCCTCCGCCTCCATCACCACCTTCTTCAAATCACTATGCTCCATCATATCGTTTCCGTCCATCCTTCCCTCTTGTCGATGGCTAAGTCTCCCGACCCATTACCCTTCCGTCACCCCCACACTTGGCCGGAAAGTCACCGGGACCCTCTTCGGGAACCGCCGCGGCAACGTCAGCTTCGCCGTTCAGACAGATCTTACGTCCGAACCATTTCTTCTGCTCGAGCTCGGTGTTTCGACTTCGGTCCTCGTCAAGAAAATGTCTTCCGGGGTGGTACGAATCGCGCTGGAGTGCGAGAAAACCCACGCGTTGCCACCGCAGAAGAGGCGTACGCTGCTGGCGGAGCCGGTGTGGACGATGTACTGCAATGGGAGGAACAGCGGGTACGCGGTGTCGAGGGTGTGCAGCCAGTCTGACTGGCACGTGCTTAGCAAAGTGAGGAGTGTGTCCGTCGGGGCTGGGGTGATTCCGTTGGTGGAGGACGGGATGAAGAGCGGCGGACCGTCGGAAGGGGAGCTGCTGTACATGAGGGCTCGCTTTGAGCGAGTGGTGGGGACGCGTGATTCCGAAGCTTTCTATATGCTGAATCCAGATGGAAACGGAGGGCCAGAACTTAGCATATTTTTGCTTAGAATTTAATCCTCGTTTTCTTTTTTCTTTTTTTCTTTCTAATATCATGTTGTAAAAAAATAAATTAGTAATAAAATTTAAAAAAATATATATGGGTTAATTTGGACTTTCTAATCTATGTTAAGCTTGACCGTGTATTTGGTACATCTAGATCCAGTGCTTCACTCACTAAAAATATTTAAAATTGTAAGCATTAAAATACAAATTTTATATTAAAATCGATGACTAATGCTAAAAATATAACAAATATATATGTCGTTCTAAAAATAGATTATCGATTTTGACCATTATGTCACTCAAATCTGAATACATCTCCATGTCCGATCATCGGAGGGTTTTGAATTTTATGCCAGCATCTGACATACTTGTGCACTCTCTTCTGAACGTCGGATAGATACAGTCTAAGTATACGATAAATGCCATTTGAATATAGATAGTATATGGTCGGGGATAGAGCATAATGACATGATAAAATCATCTCAGAAAACTATGTTTAATTTAGAAAACACTATACGGATCGCAGCGGAACTTTTAAATTTTATGCCTTTCATTTGCCATATTATTGTGTTACATCTATAAATTTCTAAAATAATTTCATCTCACCATATGAATTATGATATGTAATATGAGAAATGACAAGAAACATTGATCATGTACTAGGTGTCTAAGGTGCAAGGGTCGAAAACAAAGAGAAATGTTTTGACACGTACAAATATATTAGCCAACAGATTCCAAACAATTTCCAATTTCTCTTTTTCAAATAATAATAATAATAATAATAATAATAATAATAATAATAAGCTAAAAGACGTCGACTAGCTGGATGTTTAAATAAACGGAACATGTGAAGTTTGGTTGCAAAAAAAAGCGAGGTGTTAAAATTAATTCAATATAACAATACACCGATCAATTATATAATTCAGGATCAAACCAATACTCACTCAAATTTGTCTCAAGAAGCTCACAAAACCCAAAAGCATTCACAATTAAATCCATCCATCCATCCGTCTGACTTTAAGCAACTTCATCAACATTCCTTGCCAGTGCAAGCATTTACACAAAGGTGATTGATTATTTAACACCAAACGATAATAATCACAAACTCATCTGGCATAACAACCAAATCAAAGAATTTAATCTGTCTCTTGCCTTTTGAACTACAATCTTCAAAATATGCTGCAATGCTGCATGTACGCAAGACACTAACTACGACTTCAAGAAATCAACAGATGACAAACCGATGCAAATGTTTCAAAGGCAGATACGAAAAATATAAGAAGCGGAATCCAGGCGTAATGTGACCTCATAAAATCAGGTTGCGCTGGAAGTATAGGAAGAAAGGAAAGAAAAGCAGTGGAGTCCTAGAAGAGATCGGCTTTCCTTTTATACATGTCCTGCTTCCATTTAGGTAACTTATAGAATGCTTCTTTTGTCATTTCGAGTACGGATTGGAATTCTTCGTCAGAGAGATAAGCCTGAAATGAATCATTATAATAAGCAGAGAGACATACTCTGAGGTGGAATTGATAATGCGATCGAAAGCAACAAACCTCTCTCCTCTTATAATCAATTCCAGTCACAGGGTTGTCAGATTTAGCCTTGAGCTGTTCGTAACTAAATGTGCTTTGAATGGTTTCAGTGTTGTTTTTGTCCTGGTCAATCTCAGGCTTCGTTCCTGAATCCTCCTCATTTGCCTCTGATATAGGTTCAATTGTTTCAGATTCCTCGACTTCCACAACTTCTTTGGAATCTTCAATCTGAACAGAATCTTCGGACTTGGCTGCAGCTGCAAGAATGGTGACTATTTTGGTCACAGAACTAAAGTTGGCTAATGTAACTCTATTTACGCATTAGAAGGGCATGATTATAAAACCATGATGACTAGTCCCTGCAGCCGGACTTCTATTTGAGCGGGAAGGAGAAACATCTTCTTTCTTTTCAGCAGTCAAAACAGATGATAAAGCAGCCACTGCTGCTGCTCTCTGTGAACCCTCACTTGCTCCCATGGGCCTTGAGGCCGAACCAGCTTTTGGAGATGGAGTGGATTTAAATGCCGAGTTCAAAGCAGCTAATGCTGAAGCTCTTTGAGTTGGTCCCCCTTGATTTGAACCATTGGTCTTCTCCTGATATGAACGAAAAACAAAAAACAAAAAGCAGATGACAAAAGGAAACATATTTGAGTCAAAGAAAATTCCTCAGATCAACCTTTACCTCCACAGCATGCCCAGCACCAAAGAGTAACATGACCTTCTTCTGGAATGAGTTTCCAGGCACCTGTTAGGCAAATGCGAATTTATTTTGTCAACATGAGAATATAGCATTAGGAAAAAGGTTTATACCTACAGAAGTGATCGAGATGAAACAACCAAAGTAACAAATTTCATAGAAGAAACCAAAAGGAAAAATTTTTGGGTAAGGACTAAGGCGCATCCCATATTGTCTGTGGAAGATTAACGCGAAATTAATCAAAACCAGAATAACACCACAAAAACATCCAAGTGAAATAACCATCTATGACATACGTTAGCTTTTGCAGGATCCCATGAAAAATACGAGGTAAAGAAGCATGGCTCATTTGCTTCTGTGACTTTGTACAATGGAACATTTGGAGACAGCCCTTCCAATGAAGCAGCCATGTCAAGATATTTCTGCAGTATGCTTTAAGTAGTCAGTAAAGCACAGATAGGAGATACGACTTTAACAATTGAAAATTTGGGCGTCCAGTACCTGTCCAATTTCAAAAGCATTTTGCCTCTCATTTGGGTCCACGGACTGACCAATCCATACAAAGACTTCGGCATGTGTGTCAAGTATTAATATATCCTCGGTTAAGAGGTCGTCTTGAGAGAAGTTGTATATTTCTTCAACCTAGATAATAATTATTATTTAGATATAGCTTAAACAGAACTTCTGAGACAACTTCTATTAACAGCATATACCTCAAACTTTCCTGGGCGCCCACATGGAAGCATGTGCATGAGAAGAAAATATGTCAAAACAAGCCAAGAGATATTACTACTACACTCTAGATATCAATATAAAGAAATCAAGTGATCAAGGAGAGAAAAATCATCACATCAAAGAAAACTGCTACCTTTATCAATGGAGAACCCAAATAAATGGGGATCTCTGACAACATCCGGAGATAGCTTCTTGCTGGTGTAATTTTGTTTTCCTCCAAGAGCAAACCAAAAGGATGAGTTTTCAGTTCCTTCTTTAGCGTGTTTGACGACTGAACCAGGCTGAGTTTATCAAGGTAATGTAGTTGTTAATTGCAATGTAAGATTCCATAAAGACACTTCCACGTGTATAAGAAGGACTCCTAGTATGACATCTTTTTACGAAACATTTTGCTACTATAATCAATCAACAAATCTTATGCCTGCACTTCAGTCAAAGAGATTGTAATACAACTAGTTTTTTTAGCTCTTGAACAAACCATCCCAATGCATATTCCTCAATGGAACTGACTCGGTTCCAGAATACTTATCATCTACTTGCCTCGATTATTGAAAAACATGTTTAGCATAAATGGATTCTGGAGAGATTGTACATAAAAGAATAAATGGAAACAAGATAGGATTTCTATTTGTTTTGGTTGATCTACTTTCTTTTCTAATTGGCTTTGATAACAAATGGATGACAGATTTTGGTTAATAACATTGCTGAGATTTTCTCTCTTCTTCCCCTTCTCGGCCTCAAACCCCCCTCCCCCCTTTTTTTGTTTCCCTTTTCTCTCATCTCCCCAGTATCCTCCCCAATTCTTCTTCCTCATCCTCTTACTTTATCCTACATTCTCCACTCTCTTCTCATTTTTCCACATCACATGCATGGAAGTCACTCTTTTCATTTCAGTTGGTTTCAACACCACCAAGCTGGATGATAATTTAATGTAATATACAGATATTTTTTTAAAAGATAAATTAGAGACGGTGAAGTCTTCTTCAACAAACTTTATACCTTCAGAAACTCTGCAACTTTGGCTGCTAGGTGTTGCTGTTCAAAGGTGCTTTGATTGCCATGCCAACTAAAAAGAGAAGATCCAGATTGCAGCAGAAAACATTCATTTGAGTTCAACGATGTTGCCACCTGAAAAATAACCAGATTAGATTTATATCATCATAGACATTACCCAAATATTCAACAGTTCAGATTTCATACACCTACAATGAAATAACTAGGAGACTAAGCTTTTCTCAACTTGGATGTCCCAAAACCTAAATCATACAGGCAGAACTCTTTGAAACAGAAAAGGCTCGAAAGTACACAGCATTAAGTATAAACATGTCAATTGACATACCGCTTCAACTTGAATGACTTTGTTATTATGCAAAGAAGTTCCAAATATACGCATGAGCGCAACACCATCAGCAGTGTATGTTTCATCATTCAAACCTTTGTCAGCAATATAGCTCTTGTAACCTGAGCTTATTCCACCCTAATAAAACAAGTTGATTTGATTACACGGATTCTCTATCATTTCATTACACGTTACAACTTATTTTTCTCCCTTTATTTTCAATATCCATAGGCATACCTTGAGGACCACCATAGGCTGAAAAATGGCAACAAATTGAGGCGGCTCTTTCCCTTGAAATATCTTACCCTGCACCGGTCTTCCTTTCAGCGAGTTATACATTGTGCTGGACAATCTATCAGCGAGCTTTCGATCCACCTGAATATTGGGGACCAAGTTTTATTAGTGACTAAATGACAAAATGATTGCAAATAGGAACCATAAAAAATTCAAATCTCTCAGCCTCCAGATGTCAGAAAAGTACAAGTAACAGGCATGTTTTTAGCTCAAAAAGTAAAATTAGGGTGAGAGCTGTAGGCAGGCTCGGTAAAATTGCAAGAATACCACCACCCACCCCACATCACACACTAATACTAATATATGAAGTGTAAAGGTCAATGGTGATGAATATGCAATCATCGGAATCTTGGAAAAGGCATAAAGATAAAAATCTCGTAGCCAATAATGGAGAGCACATATGACAGAAAACCTGACTATTTGATTTCATAGAACATAGAGAGAGAAACGGAAACACATCAAACATAAGCAAATAACTTTCTCACAATTACGCAGGATTTACTCACAATATTCAGAATGGGTGAGCTTTCGGCCAACAGTTGACAATATATAATCAGTTAACATAATTTAATCTCATAGGAATCCTCTTTTTTCAATTTCATCCACCATAGATCGTCTTCAAAGCTAAATTCCTAAGATTTAAACCCCTATGTATTGACTCGCCCACCATAATTATCTATGACTCTGAAAACTATAAATTGCAGATACCCTGCTGTCCATCCAATATACATTTTGGCATGTTCACTCCTAATTTTACTTCTCACACCAGTCATATCCATTTTCCTAACTGATGATATGTGTTCCTTCATTGAAGAGAACAATCAATCTTTAGCTAGTACTCTGCAATTTATATTCAATCATTGAAAGCATGCCAACTGATAAATGCTAATATCTTACTTGTCCTTAAACATTTCATGGAAATCCATCTTATCATTTCCATACCAGTAAACTGGATTCTTAATTTCACTCTTGATACGTCTTTCACAAATTTCTTAGAATTCTTAAACAGATGAAAACCTAACAGAAGTAACTGTCTGAAGAAGGATATGGAATCAACATAGAGAGCAATACAATATGATAGTTGTGAAAATACATTTACACTAATCCAAGAAGGTTAATTTTTGTGCAAACAATACATGACATATAACACCCCCACCCCGATCACTATTCTTTGGACATAAATCCTTCTCCTTCCAATTTCTTCAGTTAGGAATAGATTCTTAACTATTTAACCTCCACAACAGTTTATGGTACCTCAGCGCTGTCTTTTCCAATCCAAGAACATAAGTAGTAATCTTCCTTTCTTTCAGATGAATGGTACGTATAGAGCACAATATAGCAATCCCCACTGTAAAATTTGCCAATGTCTTCGTTGGGCACAAGATTTTTGGCACCGCCATTTATGTGCCAAACCTAGAAATAAACAAAAATTAGAACTCCAAGCAATCCTATCCAATAACATCTATATGTAAGTCAATTCCAGAGGATCCATAAAAGAAAAGCAGGGAATGGACCTCTATCTTTCCACCTCCTTCAAGCAGTGGAGGGACTTCCTCATTGACCGGAGTACTTTTGCTTGTTCCCTTTGTGGAAGCACCTTGTTGTTTCAACAAAGCTGAAAAAATTGTAAAATATTTTTCTATTTAGAAGACGTGTAGAGCAAATATATCTGAAAAAAGGCAAAAGACATACCCGCTACTATTCCTCTTCCCTCCTCGGCCACAGAAGGTGCTGACCCTACAGGCCATGAATCAAAGTTGGATTTGAACGCATGTGTCTCATGACCTTGGATAAGCCGATATATCTGAGTTGCTTTTGGTCTATTTTGGCTAGCCAAAAAATCCTGGAACATCATTTGGCTGTGAAACTCCATTATTACGTAGTAAGAGATAAAAATTCATCGTTTTTACCTCTGCAGCTTGAATAGCAGCTTTCCTCTCATCAACTTGAGTCACCCGGCCAACCCAAATAAATACTTCAGAACCACAATCCAACAAATAGCAATTATTGTTTTCTAGAACCGACTTCGAAAGTTCACCATCAACTGGCTTGAGTTGACCAGAAATAATGCTGTAAAAAGCCGAGGAAATGATGAAAGCACGAGTTAATTACGGTCACCATAAATGTTGTTGCCTCTTACTTTCTAGATCGAATTGATCAATCAAAATCTCAAAAGAAATGCCCAGTTTCATGTCATCAATAACTTGATTGCTGAATGCTATCCATTGCTAATAGATTTAGCAATTACCAGACATAGAAACCTATAATGACCACTGGCTATCTCGGAGACAAAAATAATAAGTTGTGAAAAAATAACCTAAAAAGCTGGGCAGAAGTTTTCTCAGGAATAATATCATCTTCAGTAGCAATCTTTTTAGCAATTGGAGCAAACCCGCCAAAGAGAACCCAAAATTCGCCAGAATCTGATTCAGCTTGTAATTTTCCATCATCTGAAGTGGGGAATCACATTCAGAGAATTAACATAATGCCATGTCAAAACACAACAAAGTAACATAAAACACCTAATAAACAGAAAACCATTGAGGGAGTGTTCATACCGACGATGGCAACATCACACTTCCCTTCAGTGATATCTGTCCTTCAAAAACTGAATTACTTCCAATGCTTTGGCTCTCTCCTGAATATTGGAGTTTGCCCCATTGAATTGATATATCTTGTCTTTTGTGTCAAGAATAAAGACATCATCATGGTTTAGGGAGGACCGGGAGAAGGGAACCTACATGTTATTGGAAAAACATTATTTCACTTCCTGCCGATATTTAGAATTTTACGGTGCACCGGACGTTACTCCACCTGCTTCAATCTCACAACTCTTTTCCCTCTACAAATATACAACCGCGTTTCAAACTCTTCTTCTTCTGTTTTCTTAAATCCAGATGCAACACCACCTTCCAACGGTATGATGCATGGCTTGAAATATGACAAGAATTTGTCGGACTCGTGCCCTTGTATTTCTCTGTATTGCACAGCCCGACCACCGAGAACAGCATCAAGTTCGACAGTTTTGATAGCTGCAGTTCCAGCTTCATCCTAAAAATAACGTGGAGCTTCAAGTTACAAGATTGAAACCATTAAAGTGCTCTTGAGACCAAGAAGAATAAGTTTTGAACCTGACTAGTATCCTTTCCAAGCCAGAAATGTATGTCATAAAGAAAAGCACCTCCTTTACCAGGACTTGTCTATATGTAAGAGAGAGAAAAACAATAAATTTAACATAATTCTGACACATGGAGCCTACTTTTCTCTACTTTTAAATCAAGTACCTCCAAATGGAAATTTAGAAAATTCAACTCATAACTACAGTGTAGAGGAAATAACCAAGCACCTGTAGAACAATATAAGAATCTCCTGCGTAGAATTTACCAAAATTAGATTTTGGCCAAGGAACAGGTAGGAAGTTCTCAATCCTCCAGATCTCAGTCCCTCTAAAACATATTAAGTCTAACAAAAAAAGTAGAAACTTCAAACTGAAAAAACACATGCAAATGAATAAAAGTTACCAAATATGTGTAGTTTTCACAAAAATAATAAAGGTGCAACAAAAATAATTGGTTAGTGGATACATTCTCTGACCCGCTCCCTGAAATGCAGGTTCCAGAGCTTTAGCTGAGCTAGACATTGTGTTTTATCCTCCCACTGCAAATGATTGTGATACAGAGAAAAGATTTTACCAGAAATGTATTTCACTTCCACAAAATAAATTGCCTGGGAGAAAACTAAAAAAGAAAGTGGTAAGCAAGAATATATTTCAAAAATTCGCACTCCATAGTGATAGCTGCACCAATCATCGTACTACCTCCATAGAGTTGAATATTATAACGCTACCATCTATAAGAATAGGAAAATCAAACAAGAGAGGACCGTTCAAATCACAACCATAAAATTTTAATTAATCATTTGTGAAGTAAAAATCCACAGTAGCAGGCATTTTTCGTATTCTGAGACAAAAGTGTGCCAGCTAGCGTAATGCTCAACTACCCATCATTGCATTTATGAAATACTTGTTTCTTTCATGTAATCATCTCTCTTGACTAAAACGTTAAAATATGAAAAGTCAATAGCTGCAGATGTAAACATAAGCCATTTACTTCAGAAAAAAGGTTATATTTATAGTATCTACTATTGGCTGGTAATTTCCACAAGGTTTTATGATTTCTGTTGAGAAGAAATTATTGGTATGAATTTGATGCAAGATTCTGATGCAGAACAAATATCAGTTTTGAAGCATTTTGATATGTAAATAATGTTTGTTAGCATCATTCCTTTTAGTTTGAGAAGATGAAACACTTCTGACCATAGTTTCTTCTGAAATCTATTCCAACAAATTGATGAGAATCATCAAGAGAAACAAACTTGGACAGTGTATAATTGCCTTCTTTATTAATCTTGCCTAAGTCAAACTTCGCGTCTCAAGAAACGACCTCTCCAGTAGTTTAGATAATCCAGTTTTCACAATCTCCATGAGGTCAAACAATGCTGATTGTAACTAGTGCTTTGTTAGCCAACAAAGCAATTAATTCACACCATAGACATAGAAGTTCAACAAAAAGATTTTGAGTTTTACTCCTTTCTAGGACATCCAATGGATCCAGATAGTGCAATGAATTTTAATGAAAACGGGAATCCAGGCAAAATTTACTTTTGCCCCAGAAACACCCATGAAATTTATGTGAATATCCATTATGTAAAGTGTAAACAGGATGTCACTGTTATCTGGATTTAGTTTCTATGACATTCTTAAACAGCTAGTGCAGTTCTACGGCCTCTGTGTTTATAAAGTAGCACATCCCAACTTTTCACCTCCAACAGCAGGACCATTAAGGAGCCGCAGCGTGAGAATCAAAACAAAGCTGATTATCAAAAACAGCTCTTGGATACTGCAACAAGAGGGCCCCGTTTTTTCAATTTTCGTTTCAGGCCTCATTCATCACAGGTCCGGCAATGATCACAGCAAGGTACATATTTCTCCAATCAGATTAATCAACAACAGCTTAGCAAACTCTAAATTAAACCCATCTTCCAAATAACCAATAACAATAGTTCAGATCACGGGAAACAATTGAAATGATCTCATAATACAAACCACGATATAAAATAAATATACCAAATTCATGAATGAAGAAGATCGATAAGACAACCGCGCAAGAAATATCAAGCGACAAACCTTTATAAGATCTCCAAAATTCTTTCTTTCTTCAAAAATTTATGAAAAGCAGCGAAGAAGAATGGTGTCCTTTAAAAGAGAGATTTCAAGGAAAAAGGGGTCAAGGTCTAAAGGGGAGGAGCGAACAGAGCTGGCTAATACAAAAAAAAAGTTGGGCAAAGGAAATAAATTATTATTACAAGAAAAAAGTGAAATCAATAATTGCTCCATTGTACGTACTGTCGCAATATTTATTATATCTTTCTACGTGGCATAATTTCTGTTTTCAATTAATTTATTTGTATAATTTTCAAGTTTTTTATTTTTTAAAATTAAATATAATTTATTCTTTTTCTACTTTCGTGTATAACTTTGTTTTTCGCTGGTCTCGAGCTTTGTGGCTTGACAGTTATTTTTGAAAAAAAAAAAAAAACTGATGAAAACTGTGGGGTCTCTTCGTATATTAGCGGTCAGACATAGTATATTTAGGCATAGTTTGGTACATGAGGGCCCTTGATAAATAATTTTTTAGAAGGATAAAATGTCCCTTCTATTAGGTGTGATAATTTTAATTTAATGACAAAATACACTACAAATGACTTAATTGCCCTCAATTTATAAATGATTTTTATAAATCTATGCTAGGTAGGTAGAAATTAAATTCAAATAAATATTTTTATTTATTTTTATATATTATATAATATGATAATTATATAAATGAGTTCGAGATAATTATATAAATAATTTTTATAAATATCAATAAAATTATTAGTATCACTCGATTAACCTTAAAAATTGATATTTGACTTGACTCACAAAATCAATGGCTCAATTATCATATTATATAATATATAAAATTAGGTAAAAATAAATAAATCATGCAAGAACTATCGGTGCATGAACAGATAAAAAATATGAACTCAAGCAATAACTTTGAAATTATAAAATTTATTATGATAGAGTTAATTTTTTCATTACAATCTAATATATAAATTTAATCACTCTTATTAAAATCATACCAAGCATTAAATATAATATCCTACATCTTATTTATCCTTAACTTATCATTATATTATATATCACATGTTTATCATATCATGTGTACCAAACTATACCTTATATTATTAAATTGAAACACTAAAAAAATTAATTTTTGGTTCATTGTCTGTTTTAATAATTATATATATTAATAAAATATTAAAAATTTAATGCAGATCACATATAGCTCACTGGATTTATTTTTTAAAATCAAAATTGCAGTGTAGTCTATCACTATTTCTTATAATCATATTTTGATCTTCATTTAAATATAAACCAAATGAATTATAAAAAATATTATACAAACAAACAACGCGTGCATTTGTATATTAATATATAATAAAATATATATATTCATATTAACACGGCATCGAAAATAAATTGTCTTCTTCTAAGGCAATTTAAGGCAATTAAATTGTTGATGGTGACAAATATTTGTTAAATCATTTTTTTATATCCCAAATATGCTAATATTATCAATGAAATGTTATAATCCAACAACTAACTCATAACGAATATTTAATGTGATATATATATATATATATATATATATATATATATATATATATTGAAAGATAAACATAGAATAAGATATATGTGTGTGTGCGCGTGCGTGTTGTGTTCAAATCATTCCATTCTTATTCTATGTTTATCTTTCAACTAATTCTATTATATATTTTAATTTCTCCCAATATCAATCACAAGACATTTTGAATCGCAAGTAAGAACTCGTGCGACGTTTAAATCAAACCATAAAAAATAAAACTAATTATTTAAGCTAATTACTATGCACACGCGATGCGTGTGTACGAATTTTTTTTATCATTATCGATGTACTAAAATGTAATTTGACAATTTATGGAGTAACTAAATTGATATTTGAATTGTTGAAATAAAAAAAATAAAAATAAAAGTGTGTGTTGCAAATTTAAAAAAAAAACAAAAAACAAAAACAAAATTGTAATATTAGTATCATATAAAGGTAAAATTGAAAGAAAAATTTGGTGTCCTCCTAGATAGTTACTATCATGTGCTCAATCTTAATAAAATAGAATAGATAACATATTATATTAGTGAAAAATAAATAAAGTAATTAATGGATGTAGATTGAAAGAAAAGACTTCGCTAGTCCAACATCATTTAACTTCTGGTTCCAAAAATTCCAACTTAAGATATTTTGGGTGTTTGATTTCTTCACTTCAAATTGACTTCAGTTCGTTATTGCTTGCTTTCGTTTTTACTGCAAACTATAATTGCTAATTTGGTGTTCTTAAGAATTTGGAGCCGCATTCGATTCGTTTACGCCCATGAAAATTCATTTTTTTTGCTAGAACTGGTACCATTTTCCAACAGTAACGTGGGTTGTTGGTGAGATTATCGTGATTGAACATGTAGCGAACGAGCAATTCACCAAGTACTGCCTGGCTACACTTTTCTTTGTGGCGTTTATTGGGTCGCCGATCCAAAACGAGAAAACCGAAACTTGAATAACAATAATAATAATAATAATAGTAATGTGAGTGGTAGAGGAAAGGCGGGTCGGATTTTTTTTTATTTGTTAAATTTATTTACTATATATAATAAAACTATAACTTTATTCAATTTTTAGAAATTTAGTTTAGGCTTTTATTTTGGCTTTAATTAATTTTAGTTTTGTTTTTAATATCACACACGAGGGAGACAAGCCCAACAATTAAGGCCCCCAGTTCATATACCCAAAAGCATGTACATGCATTGAATTGTATCAATCAATACTAGCCACGAGACCAACCATGTAATATTTATATTATCACAAAAAGTAAATTTGGCAAATTTTAAAGTTATATCACATGCATGAAAGGTGAAGCACCCACAATAAAATAAATTTAATTTCCCAAAATAAAGAGAGACGGAAAAAGAAACTGGTTTTAAAACCATTTTGTGTCGTTAATATGCAAATTTATCAGCAGACTTTGACTATATTAATTTTGCCCGGAACAACGAATGAAAAAGGGGTTGACGTTGTTACGACATCATTAAAGATTAATTTCGAGCTGTCTTAAATATATTTTTTTTTATCACGGCAATATCACAGAGTATATAAAAAACACAGCACAAGACTTGCGCCAATTCATAAATTTTCATTGCAAAAATATGTGATAAAATTAATTAACATTTGCATAGATTGCTCTTGGTTCATTACATAAATAAAAATATATTCGATTGAATTATTCAGTCAGAAAAATTATCAATTTGTATTGTTTATAATTTTCGAAAAAACAAAAATTGATGCTTGTATTGTTAGTTGTCTCACGTCGATTGGATGACATATCTGGGAGTTGTATATATAGATTTGAACAATCTTTCCCCCTTGAGCTAACTTTTGGGATTGGGTTAGGTCAAATGCTCAATCTTAACAAGGTATAAGAGCCAAGTTCCACCGTCATGTGTTGGACTGCCTATAGTTTGACCAGTCGTTCTGCACATTGTTGGGTCATTTGTAAGTTTCACGCTCCAAATGTTCATTCAATGACGTGAGAAGGGTGTGTTGGTTGTCCCACATCGGTTACATAAAATATCTGAGAATTGTATATATGGAATTGGACAATCCTCCCCTTGAGCTAGCTTTTGGGGTAGAGGTAGTTCCAATGCTCAATCTTTATACATTGAGGGGCACATAAGGCTTACACTTTGCGACTCCGGAATCGAGCCTGAGTTGGCGATAAATGATGTGGAACAGCTAGCTGAAGCCGGGAGAAGATTCTAGGCTACATAATACAATGTAGTTTGAATCATTGGATGAAGTGGAGCCCACGTTACATGGCATTTCCCTAGACAAGACATGTTCATATCATCGTCTGAAAATTAAAGTAAAAACACACGAAGCCCTTCAAAGGCCTACCTCCTATTGAAAGGGAAAAACATGCACCAACCATTGGCAAGGCGCAACCAAAATCAAATCACAAGAAATATGCTGTGCATACAGCAATTATTTTCACCCGTTATGCTGCAACGAGTCTATGCCTGTGAGAGGCAGAATCATGAGAAAAAACATTCAACAAAATATTCCTCAAAGGGTATTCGTTGGTGGCCAATGATAAAAACCATGAGCTCTACATCATGCGAAAACGGAAAAAGCTGTGCCTTTTCATTGATGAAGAGCGGACCTGATGATGAAATTTTGGCGGGTGATTGGGTCCATGGCTACTGGGGGACCAGCAGTACGAGGCCATGCCTGGAACTTTTTGTCAGTCTCTAGCCACCATTCTTTATCTGAAACCGTCTTAGGAGTAGTACCTGCAATGCCAATGGCATCACAATACCAGAAAATTATATAGACAAAGTTTCGAGTTTGATGCATAAAAAATTTACCTCCAAAAATCTTCTGATCGGCAATTATATGGTCAACAGCATACACAAGCGCAATCGTTCCCGCTAAAGAGGAGATGTATTTAGCTGCCATTTTTTACTCCAACAACTACAGAATTCAACCAAATAAGAATACAGTTATGCCCTAGATAGTAGCCTAATGAACAATTTCCAAAAGTAAAAGAAACTCAAAAAACAATGAATATAACTCAAAGTTCGAATAAGGCAGAATCAAGACTCAGTGGCTATCTAGTTCCCTTCTGAAGACAAGATCGTATCAAATCATTAAGAGTTGGACTAATCATCCATAACAGCAATATGCAAAACTCACTTGAATAGGATGCCAGTCATGTGTGTAACAACTAAAGCAATAGAAATTGGATTCGATCCTATGCCTTCTACGGAACTATAGCATCATACCGAGAATCTCACACCCCCAAACCCCCAAACTCAAAGCAAAGTTTAATGTAAAGGGAATTGAATAAATACTATCTGGATGTAAACTTGGGAGAATGGGACATAAGCACGGCGGTTATTTATGCCAAAGGCCCAAAGATGAATAATCTCAAATAAGAACATGTTGTAATTATCCAATGTTATATGCCGATGTGAATATGAATACAAAAGCTAAACTTCAATAATAGACAAGGATAACGTAAAATCATCTGACAAATATACAGGCATAGTGAAACAGATCATCAAAAAACATTTCTCTAGTTCAACTTCAAATAACTTAAACCATCATCTACCCATACAGGAAAAAGTATGTAGACACAAACATAAACAGAACAACTGAACAAGACCAAAATATCATTCAATTATATCATAAAATGCAGATCCTCATATGCACATATCTCAATAGCATGAGTTAGTGTGTCTTTCAAAGTTGAGTGAGATGTTAAATGATTTCCTTTATCAATCATCAACATAACCATAATCATTTAAAAACGATGCAAACTACAAGGCACCCAAGAATCAAGTAGCCCACTATCTGAGGGAAAAAAAAACAAACAAATCTCAAAATGCAGAAACGCAAATAATCTTTCTACAATAGCTGCATCGCCATACGGCAATGAGAAAACAAGCATTATCAGCCATACTTGTCTCAGTGAATACTCTCGAAAGAACAAATTTATCCTATACAAGTAACGAATTAGCACCAAAACAAAATTTCGTGAACGAATAGTAGTACAACATACTAGCAACAAAGAAATCCATAAAATGCGCGTGCTTGCGCCAGCAAGTAATTAAGCATCGCGAAGCTCTATCTCTCGATTAAGGGCAGCAAGATACGCCATAAATCAAAGATTAAAAAAAATTTAGCACGAAGCAAAGAAGCAAAACCCTAAATCAAAGAAAATGAGCGAAAATTAAAAAAATTCGGGCCAGATTTAGGATTACACGGTAAACTCTGCCAAGAACATTTTACTTAATCAAATATTTCGCGACTATTGACAATAAAAGTGTGCAAAAAGTTTGTCTCCACAACCTTACATCTTTTTTCCAGCAAGAAATGCTTACAACTATTTTTAATCTATTCTATTATAGTAAAAGTGAGTACATGATAGTAATCAATAGAGACACTAATTTTTTTTTTTCAATTTTATCTTTATATGATACTAATATTACACTTTTATTTTTGTTTTTTTGTTTTTTTATTTCAACACACACTTTTTTTTATATTTTTTATTTCAACAATTCAAATATCAATTTAGTCCCTCCATAATTTGTCAAATTTCACTTTAGTCCATCTATAATGATAAAAAAATTGTACACACACATCGGGTGTGCAGAGCAACTAGTATCAAGTAACATTCTGATCTTAATAAAAAAAAAGAGAATTATTATATTTTTTAGAGTAGGTTTCTTGTGAGACGGTCTCACGAATCTTTATCTGTGAGACGGGTAAACCCTACCAATATTCAGATAAAAAGTAATATTCCTTAGCATAAAAAGTAATATTTTTTCATAGATGACCCAAATAAGATATATGTCTCACAAAATACAACCTGTAAGACCTTCTCACACAAATTTTTGCAAACTGTTTTTGACAAGTACAAAATTAATTTGATAAATACAATATTGATAAACGGCCAAATTGGTACACAGATTTATTATGAATATCTCAATTAATACACGATTCAACAAAAAAATCAATGTTATTTTTAAACTAAATTGCTTTTAAATCTAATTAATCTTTATAAATTCAATTTAGTACACTTTTTTATTTTAAAATATATATTATATTTATGATAAATAAGTATCGTACTTTTTGCTTATTGAGATGTTAATTTTTCCGTTGGAAATTTTCGATTACGGATACTGAAATTGTTTCAAAGTACAGTCAAAATTGATCAAGGATGACTCAGCATAAATAAAAAATGATGTACGAAGGGAAAAAAAAGCAAAACAAGTCTCGAGAAATAAATTAAAGTATGTAGAAGAAAAGAAAGTGAAAAACTGGTTATTTTTATTTATTTATTTATTTCTCTCTTCAATTTTCGAATTATGATAAAAATGATCGAACAGGAAAGCATTTGCAAATATTATTTTGGGGTTTGGGATCGTCGTTGATGCATTTTCCAGACCCGCAACCGAAAAACCTATGGCAGAAAGTGTAGCAATAATCGTTATCTTCTTGATTTCTAGAATTACAACGACCAATGCTATATCTCCCGTTACAGTCTACCGCTCCTTCCACATTAATATGATAAACACCTGCAAAATAAAATGATTACCTTAATTTCTAAAGAGTAATGATTTTGACTTATAACTAACCATTATGGAAATCTTGTAAACTGAAAATTTGTTCGTCGAAAAATTTGAAATTTAGACGACCATCAAATTTTGGTGCATAATGTTAATGGTTAAGAGAGTGATGGTTAACGGTGAGAAACCCATTTTACAGAAAATGATAGTTACATGTAAATATGATAGAGGGAAAAATGTACTTACATATGGAAAACATGAGCACAAAAATGAGAACCCTAAAGTTTTCCATTTTTATTTACTCTCTACAGAATTTTGTGTGTTAATATGAAACAGGTTGATTGGGGTTAGTGCCTGTTTATATAGTAGTATTTGACACCTTAATTCTGCAAGTACAATTTGCATTTATTTTAAAATAGAAAGTGAAATTATTAACATTATATATATTTTTATAATATGATTTTTGAAATTAATCAAAATTTCATATTTTTATTTTCAAATGATCGACGTAATTTTAACAAATCTCGTATAAAATAAATGGAATTATCCTAAAATTTTGGTACATAAAGTAGTTAATGGTGAAGAGAGTGATGGTTAACTGTGAGAACCCTAAAGTTTACAGAAAATGATAGTTACATGTAAATATGATAGAGGGAAAAAAATGTACTTACATATGGAAAACATGAGCACAAAAATGAGAACCCTAAAGTTTTTCATTTTTATTTACTCTCTACAGAATTTTGTGTGTTAATATGAAACAGGTTGATTGGGGTTAGTGCCTGTTTATATAGTAGTATTTGACACCTTAATTCTGCAAGTACAATTTGCATTTATTTTAAAATAGACAGTGAAATTATTAACATTATATATACTTTTATAATATGATTTTTGAAATTAATCAAAATTTCATATTTTTATTTTCAAATGATCGACGTAATTTTAACAAATCTCGTATAAAATAAATGGAAATTATCCTAAAATCGTCCAAATGAATCGGTCATTAATTATCTGTTGTAACCAAAGAATGAGCAACGTAAACTATTTATTGCTTCCATTTTTTAAATTAAAGTGTCAGCTATGTCGGCACGCACACAAAAAAGCCTATAAACAGTACTATTTTGCTTAAAATAACATAGTTTAGTGAGGCTCGCATTTACTACAATAATAAATGGCTATTGTGACACTTTTTTGTAGATACTTTTAATTAAATGTTGTTACAAATACTTAATAATGACACTTTTAAAAAATTAATAATTTGTAAAATAAAAAAACATATTAGATTAGTTATCCTGACATTTTTGATTGATGTCATTTTTTATAGATAAATTGATTATTCTAGTCTATTTCAAAGTCATAATTTCAAAAATGACCTTCTTTATTACACATTTTATATTATGTCTTATTTAATTAAAAATCATAAAATACATTTTTCTATGAACACACATGTTCCATTTTCGTGATTCATTTATTTAATTATCTATTATTTCTTTTTAAGAGTTGATTTAACATATGTTCTGTTTTATTTTATTTATAATATATTAATTTATTAATACTACTTACTTATATCAATAAACATATTTTAATAAAATTATGATTTGTTAGTTTGAATTAGTGCATACAAAACCACCAAGGTTATAATATTTTAATTACGATTGTTGCTCATTTAAAATAATATAAACAAAATCACAATCACCATGGTTATGAAACGTAATAATTACGTCAATGTGGGTTTATACAAATATAAACAAAAAATCCGATGGTCTCAATTAAATCTCTATTTTATTTCATACTAACAGTTTATAAGTATGCACAACAAACCTTCAAAAAATAAAATGCATAAAAATAATACTCGACAAAAGAATTATATCAAATTATCACCCCTCTATGTTCCAAATGCATGGAATTCATAAGATTATTCGAGAAATTGCGAAAATCAAATAAAGAGTTTGAGATAAATAAATTGATGGTGAATAGAGTTTAAATGATAAGGGATAATCATGTAATTTGATACTGATAAAAAGACTATTCTGGTAAATTAATTTAATTGAAAACTAAAATTGATTATAGTAATTGTGTGAAGTTTATTTAAGAAAATCTCTCTTTTTTATATGGAAGGAAACAATTATTTTTCCCACATCGTAAAAAAATCATTAAAAAACTAAAAATTGTCACTATAAATAAATGTGGGAATATTTGGGTTGGATAAATATTGGAGGAGAGAAAATAATTGTTTCCCTCCATATAAAAAATGACATCAATTAAAAATGTCAGGATAACTAGTATAATATGTTTTTTTATTCCCACATTAATTTTATCTATTTTTCTCTCCTCCTATATTTATTCAACCTAAATATTCTCACATTTGTTATTGTCACTATATATAAATAACATACACGACACTTTTAATTGTCATTATAAATGATTTTAACCGACATATAAATTTGTCATTATTACTATAATAACAAGGCATGTATAAATATATTTAAAACATGAGTTTTCCTGAATATGATGACATTTATGAATGTCACCATAAACATTTATTCTTGTACTATCTAGACTTTGCTCTCATAAACGTACGGACACTTGGAGTCATGATGATTCCAGAAGAATTCATAACAAATATATCCCAACATATAATTTTAAGTGAGAAAAATGACATGAATCATGGTATTGTATATTTGAGCCAAACACTGGATGTATAAAAATTTAGAGACAATCAATGCATTATATTCGCACAAAAAAGTGCTTTTGATTAGATTAGTAAAGTACGGTTACAAAAATTAGATTGTCGTTTGAAGGAGAATTAGTAAATACTTTTATAATATTAATAAATTTTGAAATAAGAGGTTCGACACATGATGTTGAAGATGGTGGGGAGTGATCGTTGGTGCTAGCTAAGAGGTTGCACGAACAATGACCGGCTCCAACATGAATGAACCGATATAGAGATTACATCAAATAGGTTATCTTTATCTGATTTTGGTGTGATAATAATGGAATTAATTTAGAAAAATAATTTCTTTAAAAAAAACCATTTTCCTTAAAAAAAATATTAAATGAAAATAAGAAGGCGTGCCACTGAAATAGATTTTATGTTCTTCTCTAGCCTAAGAAACGGGAAAACAAAAATGAGATTTTCCGCATCCGAGGATGGAAAGAACAAATATTTACGACGATAATTGAGAAAATCTAGAGCCAATAAAAATTTTAAAAAATAAGCACGGAACACACTTGTACCTTCCATCCATCCTAATAATTCTATAAATTAATTTACCTTCAAATAAATATAAAATTAATAAATAAAATGATAAGATCACGATGTATCTATCAATATTTAATTAACCCGATTTTTCCTACCCGCCACCTTCACCAAATTTATTAATTATAAGTCAACATTTACGTAGAAATAAATATGGGTGGATTATAAAATCCGATTCTAGTTTGGAATGATTCCATTGTAATCTACCTATAATTGTAATATTTTGCGTAAAATAACAAATAATTCAGTGAGGCTCACAAGTCCAACTTTGTTTATAGATTTATAGATGTATAAAATCTCAATGGCAATGTAGTCCACGGGAATTGGAGTTTTGCAATATTTGTCCCCAATAATCGTAAAAATTCAATATAAAATAAACAAAATTGCAGAAAAAGTAAAAGAGATGAGTTTTAATTTTGCACCGAAACTGATAGAACCATGAATAATATATTAATATATGAATAAGTAATAAAAGGATAATAGAAAATTGAAATTAACTCCAATTTATTGTATGTATATTCGAGCCAAACACTTGATGTATAAAGATAATAGAGACAATCAATGTGTTATATTCGCATCAAACGATGTAATTCTTCGGTCCCATAATATAAACATTAAAGTTTTCAAACTATGATAAATCAGATAGTCGAGCACGCACAAAGTTCACTCGGAGAGGCAAGGCAATATCCAGTCCCACAATCTATCCCACGACAGAAATTAATACAAGATTCTCCATCACAAGGACCGATGTAATAGGACCCAAAGTTGCAGAGCTGAACCTCCCCTTCCACATATATGTGATTAATATCTGCAAACAAAGAATGCTCACTTTTAATGTCAAATATATTAATTTTATTGTAAATATGGACATGACTGATCGTATCACGGATAAAGATATGTGAGAACGCCTTATGAAAGATATACTCATTAAGAAATTGTACGTACATAATTTCATTTTTACTTTCTGTATTAGTTTGAGAGAATTTAACTATTTAGAATTCTTGCATTTTTCTCCCGGAATATTTCCCCATTAAAATTTATCGATTTAATAATATATTTTAGATGAAAATAATCAGAATTAATGTGTGACAAAGAGAGAAAAATACATACCATTTGACAACATGATTACAAATATGAGAGGCAATTGCAAAACCCTAAAGTTTTCCATTTTTACTCTCCCACTTCACAGCAGTAGTATTTGATGGTTTAAATTGGCGAGTTCAAATTTTCTTTTTTCCTAAAATGGAAAGTTTAGTCAACTAAAAAAAGGGAAAGTACAATGTATTATTATTCCACCCTAAAATAATATTATTTTAGCCGAAAGTCTCAAGTTGTATAATTTCATTGTTGATTGTAACACTGATTTACTTATTGGATTTGTTCGATGTTGGACGTGGCCTGTGGAGTAGTTGGATTGGAGAAAACTAAGTTAAAATTGTCTATATATTTTATTTATTAATCGAACTAATTATGAAAACTTGTAAAATAATAGAAATCGGATCAACAAGAAACAATCATGCACAATAGCTCAATATATCAAACAAAGAATGTCATGTTTTCAAAATCCTCCAAAGAATCTTGCAAACAAATATTTTAAATTTTCTTAAACGGGATATATGACACAATTCAAGCCAACCAAAAATATTATTGAACGAGACCGGGTTTTATAGCTCAATGATAGTGGTCTCGTCTTTTGCTTATTGAGATGTTAATTTTTCCGTTGGAAATTTCCGATTGCGGATACTGAAATCGTTTCAAAGTAGAGTCGAAATTGATCAAGGATGACTCAGCATAAATAAAAAATGATGTGCGAAGGGGAAAAAAATACAAACCTATCGAAAACATGAGCGTAAAGATGAGAAACAACCGGAAAATCCTAAAGCCCGCCATTTTTTCAATGCTCTTCAGAGTTTTGTATGTGTGTAGAAAAATTTTGATTTGGTGCCTTGGCTTAATTTTATTGAATATTGCCGCACGATTAAATAGATCGATACATTTGATGGTTTGAATAGGCAAACGTAATTTTGACTTATTTCAAATTAGAAAAATGCAGTTTTCTGAATTTTTAAAATATTAATGTGATATGATTTTTATTATCGCGCGATTAAATAGATACATTTGATGGTTTGAATTGGCAAGCGTAATTTTGACTTATTCAAATAAGAAAAATGCAATTATATGGTTTTTTTAATATATTACTGTGATATGATTTTTAAAATTCATAAAATATTTCATAAGTTGATACATTGCCTTTTTAGCAAAACTCTACATTCACGGACTTGGCTGCGGATTCTAAGCTAACTCTTCTTGTATACATGGAATATACATAATCTTGTTATGGTGATATATTAGATATTGAGGGGACTGGATATAATAATTAATAAATCAGTGATAAAATAAAAAGTAATATTAAGTTAATTTTGTTCATGGAATATACATAATCTTACTATTTGGTAAGCAAATCTTTACAGAGTCCTGATATGTTAAGCAATCACTGTATAGATTGTACCATATCAAATTTCAATCTTTACATAATTGAAATATTAATTAGCTTTTTTTTTTTTAATCTTTTGATCAGTAACCATAACTTCATGTACAGATTGTACCAAAATTAAATGGGAAATCAAATATTGAACATCATATGAGTTATTTTAGGAAAAGATATATTTGTCTTAAATATATTTTTTTGACACTACCTCTGGCCTAACATTCTTTTAAATAATTCAAAATTCTTATTGAAATATAGTATATATCGTTACAGATATATATTCCAAAAAATGTACGCATTTTAATTTTAAAAAAATCTATAACACTAATTAGTGTTCATGAAATTTGAATTGATTTTTTTTTTTTTTTTTTTTTTTTTTTTTGCGGCAGTGGATGAATCCAATCACTCGCAATATCACATGCTCAATGCCGAATTATATTCAACCATTTTTTTAATTCTTCTTCTACTTTCATTAAAGGGATATTAAAATCAACGTTTTTTATTATTCTTCTTTTTCTCATTAAAGCAATATTATTTTAGTAGTACTAGAGTTTATTTAATTTTTTTTGAGAACATTAAAAAAATATATATATCTATAATTAGTATTTGAATAGACGTATATAGTTATTTAGTTTTTAAATTTTAGTAAATTTTTTTTTTGTATTTATATACATATTTTAGATTTTAAAATTTAAAATATATTATTTATTATATTATATTAATATTTTATATAATATAACATCATTAAAATCCGATCTTCGGTTAAAGCAGCCCGACCTGTTAGACTTTTTTTTAAGTTAGACCGGTTCAATCACACGTTGGGTTATTAAAATATCGACTTAAATGGATTTTACGTTATCCTCTAACTAGCCTAAGATATCAAATATTTACGACAAGAATGTAGAAAACCGAGTGCCATACCCGATCTTTCCTACCCGCCACCTGCACCAAATTTATTAATCATAAGTTAACATTAGGGGAGGATAATTATATATTTTTTATATTGCAAAAGCTATATATATAGACAATGAGATGTTCATTACAGATTGAAAATACAACAAACCATATATATTATATATATAATCTTATTTCGAAATTTCATCCATCTTTGTTTTTATATTACTTTTACGATTAACACGATAACCTTGTTTTATTATTTATTTTAAAGACTGTGTCTACATTGTTGTCGATACCATATTTTTTTTACAAAGGTACTCTATTCATTTAGATACGTAATGATTTGCGTATAATTTATTCATAACTACAATATCTAATATACTTTAAAAAAAATTCATATATCATATCTAGAAAATACATATTTAATATAATTATATTATCCTTATCCAAATAATAGTTAAAAACTACATGACAAAAAAATTTATGAACCAACTCGCTCTACTAATGATTATGATCGTGATTCATATACGAATAGTCATTATTTTACACATGCATCTTTAAGTCGTTTGCTATTATTCATTATGGACAGACAAAGCAAAACAAGTCTCGAGAAATAAATTAAAGTATGTAGAAGAAAAGAAAGTGAAAAACTGGTTATTTTTATTTATTTATTTATTTGTCTCTTCAATTTTCGAATTATGATAAAAATGATCGAACAGGAAAGCATTTGCAAATATTATTTTGGGGTTTGGGATCGTCGTTGATGCATTTTCCAGACCCGCAACCGAAAAACCTATGGCAGAAAGTGTAGCAATAATCGTTATCTTCTTGATTTCTAGAATTACAACGACCAATGCTATATCCCCCGTTACAGTCTACCGCTCCTTCCACATTAATATGATAAACACCTGCAAAATAAAATGATTACCTTAATTTCTAAAGAGTAATGATTTTGACTTATAACTAACCATTATGGAAATCTTGTAAACTGAAAATTTGTTCGTCGAAAAATTTGAAATTTAGACGACCATCAAATTTTGGTGCATAATGTTAATGGTTAAGAGAGTGATGGTTAACGGTGAGAAACCCATTTTACAGAAAATGATAGTTACATGTAAATATGATAGAGGGAAAAATGTACTTACATAAGGAAAACATGAGCACAAAAATGAGAAACCTAAAGTTTTCCATTTTTATTTACTCTCTACAGAATTTTGTGTGTTAATATGAAACAGGTTGATTGGGGTTAGTGCCTGTTTATATAGTAGTATTTGACACCTTAATTCTGCAAGTACAATTTGCATTTATTTTAAAATAGACAGTGAAATTATTAACATTATATATATTTTTATAATATGATTTTTGAAATTAATTAAAATTTCATATTTTTATTTTCAAATGATCGACGTAATTTTAACAAATCTCGTATAAAATAAATGGAAATTATCCTAAAATTTTGGTACATAAAGTAGTTAATGGTGAAGAGAGTGATGGTTAACTGTGAGAACTCTAAAGTTTACAGAAAATGATAGTTACATGTAAATATGATAGAGGGAAAAAAATGTACTTACATATGGAAAACATGAGCACAAAAATGAGAACCCTAAAGTTTTTCATTTTTATTTACTCTCTACAGAATTTTGTGTGTTAATATGAAACAGGTTGATTGGGGTTAGTGCCTGTTTATATAGTAGTATTTGACACCTTAATTCTGCAAGTACAATTTGCATTTATTTTAAAATAGAAAGTGAAATTATTAACATTATATATACTTTTATAATATGATTTTTGAAATTAATCAAAATTTCATATTTTTATTTTCAAATGATCGACGTAATTTTAACAAATCTCGTATAAAATAAATGGAGAATATCGTAAAATTGTGCAAATGAATTGGTCATAGCAAAAACTTGTGTGAGACGGTCTTACGAGTTGCATTTTGTGAGACGGATATCTTATTTGGGTCATATATGAAAAAGTATTACTTTTATGATAAGAGTATTACTTTTTATTGTGAATATCAGTAGAGTTGACTCGTCTCACAGAAAAAGATTCGTGAAACCGTCTCACAAGATACTTACGCATTGATCATTAATTATTTGTTCTAACCAAAGAATGAGCAACGTAAACTATTTATTGCTTCCATTTTTTCAAGTGTCAGCTATGTCCGCGCACACACAAATATTTTGCTTAAAATAACAACACAGTTTAGTGAGGCTCGCATGTCTAGCTTCGCTCTAATGTACGTACGTACGGACACTTGGGGAGTCATGATGATTCCTGAAGTATGTATACAAAATTCATAACAAATATATCCCAACATATAATTTTAAGTGAGAAAAATGACATGAATCATGTACTTCTATATCTGAGCCAAACATGACTGGATTTATAAAAATTTGGAGACAATCAATGCATTATCTTCGCACAAAACAATGCTTTTGATTATATTAGTAAAATACTCTTACAAAAATTAGATTGTTGTTTGAAGAAGAATTAGTAAATACTTTTATAGTACTAATAATCTTAATAAATTTTGAAATATGAGGTGACACATAAGGTTGAAGAGGGTGGGAAGTGATTGCTGGTGCTAAGAGGTTGCACGGACAATGACCGGCTCCTGATAGAGACGAATTGGAACATGAATGAACCGATATAGAGATTACATCAAGTAGATTATCTTCAACTGATTTTGGTGTGATTATAAGGGAATTAATTTAGAAAAAAAATTAAAAAAAAAACCATTTTCCTTAAAAAAAAAATTAAATGAAAATCAGAAGACGTGCCACTGAAATAGATTTTATGTTCTTCTGTAGCCTAAGGAACGGGAAAACAAAAAGGAAAAAACTTGTGTGAGACGGTCTCACGGGTCGTATTTCATGAGACATATATCTTATTTGGGTCATTCATTACAAAGTATTACTTTTTTATGCTTAGAGTATTAACTTTTTTATTGTGAATATCGGTAGAGTTGACATGTCTCACAGATAAATATTCGTGAGACCGTCTCACAAGAGACCTACTAAAAAAAAAGAAATTTTCCGCGTCAGAGAATGGAAAGAACAAATATTTACGATGATAATGTAGAAAACCTAGAGCCAATAAAAATTTAAAAAAATAAGCATATATGGAACACACTTGCACCTTCCATCCATCCTAATCGTTATATAAATTAATTTACCTTCAAATAAATATAAAATTAATAATTAATATGAGAAAAACACAATATAACTATCAATATTCAATTAACCCGATTTTTCCTACCCGCCACCTTCACCAAAATTATTAATTATATGTCAACATTTACGTAGAGATAAATAATTTAATAATTATATGTCAACATTTACGTAGAGATCATAAATATGGGTGGATTATAATTTTTTATATTTCAAAAGCTGTAAATTGGAAGAAGACAACAATATGTCAATATTATATATATATATATATATATATATTATTTATTGACAGACGAAAAAAACAAGTCTCGAGAAATGAATTATATTAAAGGTTGAAAGAAAGAGAAGAAAAGAAAGTAAATTTTTTTTTTTTTATTTATCTCTTCAATTTTCGAATTTTGATAGCACTCGAACAGGAATGCATTCACATATATTGTTTCTGGTGTTCGGGTCGTCGTTAATGCAGAATCCAGACCCGCAATCTGCCCGACGACAGAAACCGTTGCAATTAGCGTTATCTTCATGATTTCTGGAATTACAACGACCAATGCGATAGGTGCCCCAGTTACAGTCTACCTCCTCCCCTTCCACATAAATATGATAAACACCTGCAAATGAAATGATAATGGTGAAGATTTTGAATTTTAACCAACCGTCGTGGAAATATCGTAACTTGAAAATTGTTCGTCGAAAAACTTGAAATTTCAGCTGCAAATACAAAAATATTTTGATGATATAAAAAGTATTTAATGGTGAAGAAAGTGACAGTTACATGGACAAAGGTGAAAACCCTAAAGTTTGCCATTTTACAGAAAGTGATAGTTACAATATGTAAATATGATAGAGGAGAAAAAAATATACTAACCTACCGAAAACATGAGCACATAAACGAGAACCCTAAAGTTCGCCATTTTTATATACTCCCTACTGAATTTTGTGTGTGAATATAAAAAAGGTTGATTGGGTGCAATGCCTTTATATCGGTTAGTGCATGTTTATATAGTAGTATTTCATGGCTTAAACCAATTAAGAACAATTTGCATTTATTTCAAAATAGAAAAGCAATTATTAATAATTAATATATATATATATATGTATATATATGATATATATATATATATATATAGACACACACACACATAAACATATCGTACGTAAGAGCATTTATACAGGTAAATGTTATTATATATATATATATATATATATATATATATATATATATCAAATGTCTAAAATAAAACATTAGCATGAGATTATGACTATGCATGAATAATTTTTATTTTCAGACTATTGTAGTAAGTTTAACAAATCTCATATAATATAAATAGATGTTATCGTAAAAGAATAATTCTCCCATAAGACGATTTGACTTATGGACGTATATACAGATCGATTCGATCTATATTCACAATTAAAAATAATATTTTTGACATATTGATTAGCCTGCGTACATCATGCAAGAGACCAATCGTATTATTAAGATTCAGATTATGTGGGATATGCAAAGGTATTGGATGGAACACACTTTGTTGTCTTGTCTAGAGCAAGGAATCATTCTGTCTTGACTATTTGCCTATACGAGGCACCAGTACTGCGTGGAACTCCTCCATGTATAGACCAAATATATATTCTCGAATTTTAACATATCAATATCAGATTTTTAAAAAATAAAATGATGATTATTTTTATATTGGTCGTCCAAAACAATACCTACGAGCTCTGTTACAGATATTTATTTATTATAATTTTATCAATATTTTTTTAAAAAAATATAATTGTATGTTTGAGTTGATAATTATTTATCATAATATAATTTTTAAATAAATATATTTTTTTAAAAAAATTAATCAATGAAATAAATTAAATAAGCTTGAAAATAAAAATAGTACGTTATTCATTTTATTAATGGTAATTTTTTAACCACAATCTTTACGGTTAATGTTTTACCCCATCGCTCCTCTGCGATTGGTTTTTGGTACATTTATATTGTGGATGCTCTAATCTACCTATAATTGTAGTATTTTGCGTAAAATAACAAATAGTTCAGTGAGGCTCACATGTCCAACTTTGTTTATAGATTTATAGATGTATAAAATCTCAATGGCAACGTAGTCCACGGGAATTGAGATTTTGCATTATTTGTCCCCACTAATCGTAAAAAAGTCAATATAAAATAACAAAATTGCAGAAAAAGTAAAAGAGAGAGTTTTTAATCAATGGGACGAGAGGATTATAGTTCATAAGCCCCTTCTATCCATCGGGTATTATTTCTAAGGATAATATGAAATTTATCGGCATATTAATAAAATACTATGAATGCTGATTCCACTGAATCTTATTGCATAAAAATGTTAATTAAAGTAATTATCATGCATTGGTATTTTACTCGATGTATATGCATTATTACCATAGGCTTTTTTAAAAAAATATATAAAAAAAATTAAGACTATGAGTTTGACTATCGTTACATAAACAAAATTAATTAAAAATATCACATTCCCGAAAACTTGAAAACTTGTGTTCCCAACCCGCAACTTACATTATAGATCCTACATCATTTTTAATTTATCAAGACTTTAAATTGGCTCATTCGGTTACATAAATATGCAAAAGTTCATTATATTTGAATTATTTAATAATTGGATATATACAATTACATTTGACCAATGTGAGTACAAATATAAGCAATATTAGGCTCACAATTTGGCTTATTTTTTGAGATTTTCAGCAGCAACTGTGGCAGATATATACAATTACATTTGACCAATGACTCACAAATATAAGCAACATTAGGCTCACAATTTGGCGTATTTTTTGAGATTTTCAGCAGCAAATGTGGCAGATTCTGGCACTGGTAAGTTACAAAGAAGAGTAACTCGTGATGATGCTATTAATGTTATAACTTCAGTCTTGGAAGGATCACATTTCCACAAGTTAACCTCCCATACCTGCTCAAAAATACCTCCATAGCTTAGTCATATACATCATTTACATAACTAAATTGTTCTAAGATCGACGCCCACGTATGTACGTGTACTCTATCGTGTGCCTCTTTCTTTGATCGGTGAGATCAAAGGCACAAGATCTTACCAACGCTTGGTACTCAGAAAGCAAATCTTGACTTAGGTGAAACACAATACCAACAAAAATGGGGTATTCTACCTGAATG